>NW_024068470.1:0-141615 GCF_009389715.1 Phoenix dactylifera | reverse complement strand
TTAAACGGTTGTTTCTATTCAAAATTCAGATTATGATTTATTTGTTATCAATGAAATATGATTCATTAAAGTTGGATTGAAGTCTTGCATAAGGGCACATATAAGCATACATTCTGGTTTACTAGCTGTATGATAAAATAATTATTCTATCATGCTTCAATACAGCTTTAAACAATAGATCTACTTTGCTCATCTTTTTCAAATTCTACAAATGGGGTCATAGATATACCTTCTTAATGCCAATCTTCTATAAGAGTTTTTCTTGTGGACTAACTTTGTGTCAATGAAGATCCTCCTTTTCTTGTTTGTCTTAATTTGGAGTTTGAGAGAAGATGTTAATTCATTCATCATATATATTTCAAACTCACCTTACATGAGCTAAGTAAAATCTTCATATAACTCTTCATTAGTAGAACCAAAAATGATGTCATCAATGCATACTTTGAGCAAATAAGATGCCACAAGTCCTTCTTTTTGATGTATAGATTTATCACTAATACTTTCTATCAAAAAGGTTACTTAAGCTTTTATATATCATACTTTTGATGCTTGTTCCAAATCACATATTTGCTTTATCATATATGTAATGTGTAATTTTTTTTTTTAAAATATTGATGGTTATTTTACATAGATCTCCTTTTTAATGAAATAACCACATAAGAGTGAATTCTACATATTCATTTTGATAGATTATAAAGCTCATGAAGCAAACAAATGATAATGGTGATCTTTACTTCTAATCATGCAAGAATCTTATCAAGATCTATTTCATCTTTTCTTGATTTAGTCTTTTAATAGTCATCAATTTTTCTTCATTAAGAGCATATCTGAAAAATCCAATTTGGTTCTAATTATTAACAAGTTTTCAGATTGTTATATGTAAAATATTAACCATATACATACATAATTTAATTTTAGTATCTTGATAATAAATCATTAGTCTCATAAAGAATAAAATGACTTGATATTTTTGCAACTAAAAACTTTTCATTGAATATTCTATATGCATTGCTTGATGAATGATATCCAAGGATAGACATATCTCTATCAGATTGGCATTATTTTCATAAGAGCATATCAAGCATAACATGTTACGACTGAAAAATATGAAAGATATGCAATGGTTCATTTTCCAGTTTTCAGAAGATCAAAATTTTCATCAAAAATAGATCTAATAGAAATCATATGTATGACAAGCAGTGATGATAGTCTTTTAAAAATCATTTAAGTAGATAACTATCATACACAATTGTCTTTTTCATTTCTTCAAGAATTCTATTAACCCTATTTTACTTAAGGTGTCCTTGGTGCTGAAATAATTAATTTCTGTATAACCTTAATCAGGGATTTTGGTTTTCAACACTGTGCCATGATCTTCACAGTTTGGAAACCTTTTTCATTTGAAACGCTTGTACAAGATTCAGTAAATACAGAAAAATACTTCAGTTTTATTTTCCAAGAACAAATCCAATGTAAGCTTTTGAAAACTTAGAGATGGAAACAACATCTTTAGATTTAGAAATGATTTTTGTTTGTTTCCTTAGTTAGCATGCATAGCAAAACTTTGACCTTTAAGTAGATAATCTAAGTAAGCCTATGGCAAGGTCTTTTGAGATTAAGTACATACTAGCATGAGTTGATTCTATGTGCCAAGGATGGTTTCTTTAATCTTGGTATTCATAGTGCATATATTCAAAAGCATACCAAGTACACATTATCATATCTATGATCAATAAACAATAATGCCATGGATAAAAACTCTCAATCAAGCATATAGAGAATTCATAGAGTTATTCTTAATAAATTGATTAATCATTTAGCAAATTGTCCAATAGTGAGTAAAGTATACAATAAAATGAAGTGATTTGATTATATTTCCAAAAGTATTTTCTATATCACAAAATTGATCAATACTTGCAATTCATATTTTGATCAAATACTAAAGCAAAAATAATGATGAGATGCAAGGATTACTGATTTCATTATTATTATTATTTAAAATTACTTTTCATAAGTATATTTAAGTTTCAATGTGTCTAGAACACCCATTTGTATGAATCTATTTGTTTCATGGGTATCTTGGCACATCTATGTCTACATCCTCATATTTTCATTTTGGGTACCCAAGCTTGCTTGGGTCCTTAAGAGTTAGGACATATGGTTCCTTTTGGAATCCAAATCTGCTTGATAGTAATAACTTTACCATTTGATTTAATTGTGTTTAGAACGATAGGTAAAGTTGTTATGCCCATTCTTTTCATTTTTGAAATAAGTTATCTTATTTAATGGTTTGCTTGGTGAATTGATAACCTTTTTTCCTAGAGATTTATGACTAAGTGAAGGAGTCAAGCTAAATTTTGATTTATCAAAATCAGCATGTTGGCTTTCAAACATCATTTTTAATCTTTCTGAACTTACAGTGAATTTGTTAATAAAAGATCTTAATTGATTAATTTCTTTACTTAAGTTTTGATTTTCTTTAATTAAGCTATGATTTTTCTGAATCAATTCTTCTGAAAATGACCTTAAGCTTTCATTTTCAGAATTTAGTTTCTTAAGATTTTTATTCTTCATAGCTAGTTTTCTACATTCACCATACAAATCATGAAAAGCATTTAAAAGTTCATCATAAGAATATTCTTCATGAAGGTCATTTGGTGTAAGATTAGATTCAGATTCTACTTTATCTTCTTGTACCATAAGACATAAATTAGTTACCTTTTGTAGTTCATTGTTGCTCCTAACTTTCAATTCCTTGCCTGACTTTCTCTTGGTCAAGGCTTTCTTGCGTTTTACCTCTTTCTTTCTTTCTTCTTGCTTCCTCTTCTTCTTTGTCTTTAGGAAGCTGATTTGCCTCGGAGTCGACTCGGACCTTATTGGAGTCGACTCGGTTAACTTGAGGGTCGACTCTGGAATACTTGGAGTCGACTCGACTGAGGTGGGAGATTCAACACCTTTTTCTGCAGTCTCATTGTTAGTAGGTAATTGAAGCACATGTGAGCTAATCTGAGATTTATCATAAATATTTTCTAAAGTATCCCAGATCTCCTTAGCAGATAAGCATGCAGAAATTTCATTAAACTTCGTTTCTTGAATAGCACAATATAATATGTTCATAGCATTAGCATTCAATTGTGCTAAGTCCTTTTCATTAATAGTTTGAGAGAGTGTGTGAAGGTCATTTATTATAATTTTCCATAAATAATAGTTTTGTGATTGAATAAAAATGTGCATGCGTATTTTCCAATGTGTATAGTTTATGCCATTAAATAGTGGAGGTGTATCAATTGATTGTCCTTCTCCTAGAAAACTATCTATTTGAGTTGTCATGATCTTTGGCTCTAGTCGGTTAAGACTACAAATAATATTTGAGCACCTGCTCTGATACCACTTGTTGCCCAGTAGATACAACCCAAGAGGGGGGGTGAATTGGGTCTTTTAAAAACTTTTAACCTACTTCTAAAAGTTTTTGATTAATTATGCTAAGTTGTATAGATGCACAGTGAAAGTTAAACTTAGCAACAGTTTGATGTATAGAATGTGACTAGATTGAATATGCTTGCAACTAAAGGATGCGCGGATAAGAGTTAAGCAAGCAATTTATCTAAGTAAGTAAGTGTGTTAGTTAGACAATGACAAGAGGCATTACAAACACAACAAACATATAGTGGTTCGGTGCACCCAGCACCTACATCCACTCTCCAAGACCTCTTGGGAATTTCACTATAATCCTACAGAATACAGCCGGTTGTTTTACAAGCTCACAACCCAACTTGTTGTTTTATGAGCGCACAACGAACTCGGTCGGTTTTCCCAGGCTCACCGACTAGAACCACCCCGATTGTTTTTCCGGGATCACAATCGAACCCTTACACGTTGGTTTTATCCTAGGCTCACCAACAAACCTAACACCGTTGGTTTTCTCTTTTGGCTCACCAACAAACCTTAAGCCCTAGATTCAATCCCTTGATTGAATCAAGTTACAAGATATTAAAATAAAGGTTTAAAACAAATCAAAGCTTCTTAAACAAGCAAATATAACATATAAACAAATAGAGTAAAGAGAAGCCCTCAAACGAGTTTTGAAGATGAAGGTGCTCGGCTTCTTCTTTACTTGACCCTCTTCTGATTTGGCACGAAGTAGAGGATCACCGAGGCAGCACACGGATGGAGAGGAAGCTTTGGGATTCACTTGGATGCTCTTCTTCTCTCTATTTCACTTTGGATGGCCCTTTTTGTGCTTATGGGAGATTTTCCTCGTAATCTCTTTCCTAAATGTTTTCTCCCACTTCCATAACTTCTCCCCTAGCTCTCCTCTTTTTTATAGCTTTTGATGGCGTGGAAACAAGAATATAGCCGTTAGAGATAAAAATAGAGCCGTTGGACACAGTCTGCACTTCCTGACAATATTACCGTTGGGATCGGAGTCGACTCGTGCGATCAGGAGTCGACTCGTCTGTTGCAGGAGTCGACTCGTGCTTTACTGGAGACGACTCGGCCACTGTTCCAAATTTGAATTATTGTGCATCCTCGACTGGGAGTCGACTCGACTTAACCCGGAGTCGACTCGCCAACATCTGGAGCTGACTTGGCATTTTCGGAGTCGGCTCATCCCATGAATTCAGAGGACATACTTTCTGATTTTCTTCCTCGAGTCGACTCGGATTCTCTTGGAGTCGACTCGGCTCTCAGAGCCCGAAAACTGATCCTCTGTATTTTGGGGTCGTACTGCCTTGGAGTCGACTCGAACTGTCTTGGAGTCGACTCGCCTCTCAGAGACGAAAATACCATCTTCTGTCTTTGGGGTTGCGCTGTCTAGGAGTCAACTCGCGTATTGCGGGAGTCGACTCGAATCTCAGAGTCAGTAAATTGGTCTTCTGTCTTTTTCCTTGTGTTCCTCTGAGAGTCGACTCTCACTTTCTTTGGAGTCGACTTGCCAACCATCGGAGTCGACTCGCGTTCCACTGGAGTCGACTCGAATCTCAGACCCGAAAACTGCTCTCAGACTTTTCTGCCTGTGACTCCTAGGAGTCGACTCATACTACCCTGGAGTCGACTCGGTGAACATCGGAGTCGACTCGCGCTCTTCAGGAGTCGACTCGTTGACAGGTTCTGAGATGAATCTTTCTGTCCGGCTGTCTGTTGCTCCTTGGAGTCGACTCGGAACTGTAGGAGTCGACTCGAGTGCCTTTCCTTTGAATTTTTCTTAAAACTTGCTCTTCTAAATTGAAGCCTTTGAACTTGAATCTTGGGCCAATGAGGTGTGGCTTTCTTCTAACTTTTCTTGAGAGCTTTGGAGCCTTCTTGAATTCTTCCAACTTGCTATGTTCCTTGCAAAATAAATAATCTTTCTTCTTGCAACACAAACATTAGTATTTATACTTCAAGGTTTTGTGATCATCAAAATCAATCTTTAAATCAATCTTTGGGTCATCAGTCTCCCCCTTTTTGATGATGACAAAACTTGGAGTATATGCAATATAAAATATATTGTGTTCTAGAAGTAATACATAGCTAAGTTGCATGAAGTAGAAAACATATATATTTAAAAACTTACTTCATGATAATGCTTTAGATTTAATCAGCTTGTTGACCCCCTAATGGATTTGATGAATACAAAACACTAGAGTATAATTCCATTTATCTTAACAATTTAATTGAGGAATTCATGTGATTAATTGAGAATATTGTTAAGAAATGTCTAGGCAAGTTCCCATAATTTTTATGAATTTATTGAAGAATATTTTGAGTTAAAGAAAACAGATCAGGGACAGCCGAGACGTCTCCGGATAGTTTCAGAGACGTCTCTGGCACAAACAGGAAGAACTGGACACTTGGAGACGTCCCCGGCACCTGCCGAGTCGTCCCCGCGCTAGCGGAGTCGACTCTCTCAGTAGCGGAGTCGACTCTCTCAGTGGCGGCAGAAAGGCAATTTTCAAGAGATATGCGCGAGACGTCCCCACTGTACGCGGAGTCGTCCCCGCAAGTAAAAAGGAGACTTCCCGAGTCGTCCCCAAGATAGCGGAGACGGCTCTCTCAGGGTTTTCCAGAGAATGGTTTTTTCGGTGATAAGGAAGCGGAGTCGACCCTGAGACAGCGGAGTCGTCCCCATGCATAAAGTGCAACAAGCCGAGACGTCCCCTGAAGGAGCGGAGTCGACTCTCTCAGGGAATTCCAGAGGACATGTTTTTCAGAGATAAAGAAAGCAGGAGTCGTCCCCAAAGCAGCGGAGTCGTCCCCATTCAAAAAGTACAAACAAGCTGAGACGTCCCCTTAAAGTGCCGAGTCGACCCCAGACAACGTAAAAAAGTAAAATCTTGTAGCCGAGACGTCTCTCGTTGGAAGCGGAGACGTCCCCAGAGCGCCTGGGACGCGACTGACAGCTTTTCAGGTTTGGTTTGAATTTCAAATCCTTTTTACTTTTGTCTCTAACGGCTATATTTGCTTTTTTGGGCTATAAAAGGGACCTCTTAAGTGCTTCTCAACAACTCTTCACCAACCAAAGCTTAGATCATTCAAGAGAGAAGTAAGAAAGAAAAGTTCAAGGGAGTGAGTGCATTCAAGTGAAGAAATCAAGTGTTTTCAAGCTTCCCAAGTGATTTCAAGCTCAACCTCTCTCGTACGCTCGGGATTCAAAGCTCACACTCAACCCTACGCGGTCCACATCGGAAGAATCAACATTTCTCACGCTTCCAACGGCAAAGGATTCTTCCGGGTTCTATTATTCGTAATTGTCATATTTGCTTTTTAGAGCTTTACTTTTCCTTTGTAAACTCTTTCATTGTGGTGCTTGTTCCAGTCAAGGGACTTGGAACAAGGGAAAGGCGTCCCAAGCCTAAGTGAAATTGGGGGTTTTAGGGTTTGTTGTGAGGCCCAGTGTAAAACAACGAGTTGGGTAGTGAACTCGCCAAAACTACCGTACTGTAATCTTGGATTATAGTGGAAATTCCCAAAGGTGATTTGGGGAGTGGATGGTAGGAGCAGTGGAAGCTCCCGAACCACTATAAAAATCTGGTGTTGCGATTGACCTTTCTCATTCCTCCTTCTTTACTTTAGTTGCATATATTCGTGTGTTTTTATTTTTAATTAGTCAAAAGCTTTTAAAACACCCAATTCACCCCCCTCTTGGGTGACCATCTCTGGGCAACAAGTGGTATCAGAGCGGGTGCTCTGTGTATTTCTTGAAAGACCTAACCGTCTTAGCCAAAGATCTAGATGGCAACACCCTTTAACAATGTTCCTGCGAGGGGCAAGTAACCAATAGACCTCCACTCTTCAATGGGACCAAATTATAACCTATTGGAAGACTAGAATGAGAATCTTTCATTCAAGCACAAGACTATGCCTGTGGAGGGTTATAGTCAAGGGACCAACAAGAACCATCACACATGGTTTAAATGGCATTCGAGTTCCCAAACCTGAGGGAGGATTGGGAGGAGAATGATGATAGGATGGCCTCAACTTAATTCTAGAGCCATGAACTCATTATTTTGTTCTCTAGATGTAAATGAGTTCAATAGAGGTCTCCACATGTACTTTCGCTAAGGAAATATGGGATAGGCTTGAAGTTACCCACGAGGGTACAAATCAAGTCAAAGAGTCTAAAGTGAATATTCTAGTTCACAAGTATGAGTTGTTTAAGATGGAACCCAATGAAACCATCACATGCATGTTTTACTCGCTTTACCGATATAATTAATGGTCTAAAGAGTTTGGGTAAATCTTATACTAACCCAGAACTTGTGAGTAAATTCTCAGGTCTTTGCCGAAAGCATTGGGAAGCAAAGGTCACGGCGATCGTAGAGCCAAAGACCTCAACACTTTGGGATTAGAACAACTACTGGGCTCATTGATGACGCATGAGCTCACAATGAAGCAACATGAAGAAGAGTTGCCCGAAGAAAAGGACAATTGCACTCAAGGCTACCTCAAGTGATGTGTGAAGAAGAGAGTAGTGAGAGTGAAGAAGAAAGCCAAGATGGAGGACTTGGGTTTGATAGTAAGGAAGGTTAAGAAATTCATGAGAAGAAAGAAACCTTTCCCAAGAAAGAAATTTGGAGGGAGAAATGATTGGAAAAAAGAAAAGGGAAAAAGAAAGAGATCCAATCATATGCTATTGATTGCAAGAGACCGGGACACGTTCGTTCCAAATGCCCTCAACAAAAGAAGTATTTTGGAAAGGAGAAGAAGAAGGCATTGAAGGCAACATGGGACGCATAGTGACACATCATCCTCCGAGGAAGAGAAGGAAGAGGACCGCCAATTTGTGCTTCATGGCCGTTCGAAGACGACGAGGTATGTCAAAACCCCAACTATAAATTTTACTTTTAGAAGAATTATATGAAGCTTTTCAAGAACTTATGGGTGATTGTAGTATGTTAGGAGCAAAGAATAAAGAGTTAAAAGCCTCCAATCAAAAACTAAAGGAAGATTTTGAAAAACCTGATTAATGAAAAGGAGAGCGTTAAAAATATTAACACTGACTAACCTAGAAATCAAAAATTCAAAACTTAGCATTGAAAATGAAATGGCAAAACACTAATTAAGGAATTAAATCTAAAAGTAAAATCCCTACTCGATAATAATTACCTCACTTGCACAAAATGTTGAATCCTTAAAAAAGATAAGGAAGAACTAGTTAAAGAAAATTTGAATCTTAAGAATGAGGTACATAAGTACAAACCAATTGTTGAAAAATTCACACAAAGCTCTGAAAAATTAAATCTTATTCTTTCAAATCAAAGAGCTGTTTTCAATAAAGCCGGATTAGGATATAAACTAACACACAACAAAAATACCTAAAGAATTTCTTTGTAAAAGCAAAAAATGTAAAAACTGAAAAACCTACATGCTTTTCATTGTGGAAAGAATGGACATAAAGCCTACTCTTGTATTCAAAGAAAGATCCAAACTAACAAGAGTACATTTGTGAAAGCTAAAAACATAACTAAAGTATGGGTGCCTAAGGGAACCAACCACACTAACCACGAAGGACCCAAGAAAACTTGGGGTATCTAAGAGCTTCACATGATCATTTTGCAGGTATGCCTTGCAGCCGGAAACAAAAAGAGAATGTGGTATCTTGATAGTGGTTGCTCAAGGCATATGACCGGTGACAAGAGTCTCTTCGTCACCTTGGAATCAAAAGAAGAGGAGTAGTCACATTCGGAGACAATGCTAAAGGTCAAATCATTGGTGTTGGTAAAATCTCCATATCACCCTCCTCATTTATTGATAATGTATTGTTAGTTAATGACTAAACATAATTTATTAAGTATAAGTCAATTTTGTGACAAGGGATTTAAAGTATCATTTGAATCATCACTATGCATAATTAGTAGTCCAATTGATAATGAGATCATACTCACAGGACATAGGCATGGAAATGTTTACATGGTAGATCTTGATGATCTCACCATGAAGGATGGCCAATGTCTTGTAGCCATGAATCCCAAAGTCAATGAGACTAGTTGGTTATGGCATCGTAGATTAGGGCATGCTAGCATGGATTTAATCTCAAAATTAATTACAAAGGATCTAGTCAAAGGACTACCAAAAATAGACTTTTGAAAAGAATAAAATTTGTGCTGCATGTCAATTAGGGAAACAAACAAGAAGTTCTTTCAAGTCTAAGAACATAGTCTCAACATCAAAACCCTTAGAACTAATTCACATGGATCTGTTTGGACCCACTAGAACTGCTAGTCTAGGGGGTAAGAAATTTGGTCTTGTAATTGTTGATGATTTTTCACGTTTTACATGGGTTTCATTTCTTGCACACAAAGATGAGTCCTTTCCCGCTTTTATCAAGTTTCATAATAGGGTTTCAAATGAACTCAATCTTAAACTAAAAGCAATTAGGAGTGATCATGGTACCGAGTTTGAAAATCAGTATTTTGAAAAATTTTGTGAAGAAAATGGTATCAATCACAACTTCTCGGCACCTAGGACACTCCAACAAAATGGGGTGGTAGAAAGGAAGAATCGCACACTAGCAGATATGGCTCGTACCATGTTGTGCGAATCGGATCTACCAAAGTATTTTTGGGCTGAAGCAATTAAATACTTCATGTTATATCTTAAATCGTGCTTTAGTTAGATTCATCTTAAAGAAAACACCTTATGAGTTGATAAAAAGTAAGAAACCTAATATAAGTTATTTTCATGTTTTCGGTTGTCGATGCTTTATTTTGAACAATGGAAAGGACAATCTAAGTAAATTTAGTGCTAAATCAGATGAGGGGATCTTCTTAGGTTATTCCTCATCTAGTAGAGCATACAAGGTCTTCAACAAGAGAACTCTCGTTGTTGAAGAATCCATTCATGTTGTTTTTGATGAAACTAATGGAGATTCTTCTAGAAAAGAAGAAGATGGTGATGTATGTATACTTGAAGACCAAATGAAGGAACTCTCCACTCAAGACAAACAACATGAGGATGAGATCAAAGAAGATACAAATCAGCGAGATGAAGAAGATCAACCTCCATCAAGAAATCAAGATCTTCCCAAAGAATGGAGGTATGCACATGGTCATCCAAAGGATCTAATCCTTGATGATCCTTCACAAGGTATAAGAACTAGATCCTCTTTAAGAAACACTAGTAATTATCTTGCTTTCGTTTCACAAATAGAGCCTAAATCACTAGAAGAAGCTGAAAAAGATGATAATTGGATGAATGCTATGCAAGAGGAATTAAAACCAATTCGAAAGAAATGAAGTTTGGACTCTAATGAAAAGACCCCCTAATGTTTCAATCATAGGCACCAAGTGGGTGTATAGAAATAAACTAGATGAAGATGGAATAGTAATAAGAAACAAAGCTAGGCTAGTGGCCAAAGGATATAATCAGGAGGAAGGAATAGATTTTGATGAAACTTTTGCTCCTGTTGCTAGGTTAGAGGCTATTAGACTACTTTTAGCATATGCATGCTTCATGGATTTTAAACTCTATCAAATGGATGTAAAAAGTGCATTTTTAAATGGTTATATAATGGAGGAAGTTTATGTAGGACAACCTCCAGGTTTTGAAAATCACTTACATCCAGATTATGTGTATAAATTGCATAAAGCATTGTATGGCCTTAAGCAAGCCCCTAGGGCATGGTATGAAAGATTAAGTAATTTCCTAATTGAAAACAAATTTAAGAGAGGAAATGTAGACAAAACCCTCTTTATTAAAAGAAAAGGAAATGACTTATTGCTTGTACAAATTTATGTGGATGATATAAATTTTGGTGCTACTAATGACAGTCTTTGTCAAGAGTTTGCCAAGCTTATGCAGGGAGAATTTGAAATGAGCATGATGGGTGAGCTCAACTTCTTCCTTGGGCTGCAAGTAAAACAATCAAAGGAAGGCATCTTCGTCAGTCAGTCCAAGTATATCAAAGAAATGTTGGAGAAATTCAAGATGAAGGATGCAAAAGAAATCAGCACACCCATGGGCTCAAGTTGCAAGCTTGACAAAGATGAAAAAGGTAAAAGTATAGACTGCAAATTGTACAGAGGTATGATAGGCTCTTTACTTTACCTTACTGCCAGTAGACCAGATATATTATTCAGTGTTTGTATGTGTGCTAGATACCAAGCATGTCCTAAGGAATCACACTTGCAAGCTGTCAAGAGAATTTTTAGATATCTAGTAGGGACATCTAATGTAGGCTTATGGTATTCTAAACAATCTGACATAAACTTAATTGCCTATTTCGATGCTGATTTTGCCGGGTGCAAACTCGACAGAAAAAGCACAAGTGGCACATGTCAATTCTTGGGTGCCAATTTGGTTTCTTGGTTTAGCAAGAAACAAAATTCAGTTGCCTTGTCCACAGCTGAGGCTGAGTACATTGCAGCTGGAAGCTGTTGTGCCCAAGTTCTTTGGATTAAGCAACAACTTGAAGACTTCGGTATCAAAATGGATAATATACCAATTAAGTGTGATAATACAAGTGCAATTAATTTAACAAAGAATCCTGTCCAACACTCTAAGTCAAAGCATATAGAGATTAGGCATCATTTTATTAGGGATCATGTGCTGAAAAAGGATGTGATGATTGAATATGTATGCACTGAAAATCAATTGGCTGATATCTTTACAAAGCCCCTTTGTAAAGAAAGATTCAACTTCTTAAGGAATGCTTTGAGCTTGTATGATCCTAGCAAATGAATTGAACTTGTATTGCATTGTTTTGCTGCGCAAACTAGTAATCAACCTCAAAGTAAACATAAGTGAAAACATGAATTCATGTAAGCTAAATGACGAACTGTTTGACTTTCCGGAGGATGGTTACCCTCCCTTGGACTCTTCATGGAGATATTTTCAGAGCCTATTTCATAGGTATTCGAAATTTGGTCAAACATTCCTCATTTCAATATTAATAATTCAAAAATTATTATCAAATTATTATAGGATGTATCATTAAGGGGGAGGATCACAAACAAATTCACTCTAAGTTTATCAAAAGAGATCATGTTGATTAGGGTGATTAAACAAAAATTGGGAGAAGATAGAATTTAGTCTGAAATTTTTCAGTGCCGGAGACGTCTCTGGCAAATCGCAGAGACGTCCCCCCAGGGGAGACGTCTCGCCTTAGTCGCGGAGACGTCTCGGGGGACCGAATGAGGGCTTTTAAAATAGGTCGAAATAGCTCGAGCCGACCCGAGCTTTCTCCTTCATCCCCGACCAAAACGAAAAATCCTAGCCTCCATTTGCTCTCCACCTCAAACCCTAGCCTCCGTTTGCTCTCCATCACAAACCCTAGCATCCATGGCACCAAAGAAGGCTAGGACGACCCGTGGAAGGCGACCTAGGGCAGCGGCCGACGGTGAGGAACGGCGGGAAGAACCCTCCGCGCCGTCTCCTCCGGTTGCTCCGCCAACCACGACTATTTCCTGTGCAAATCGCACAGTCACGACCGGAAGGTACATAGATTTCTCATTTTTAGATCATGAGGGGTTCTCTATTGGAGAGAGACTCCGAGCCCAAGGATGGGAGCACTTTTGTACCCTCAATACCTCGACCTACCCCGGCCTAGTTAGAGAACTTTTTAGCAATATGGCCTTAGGGGACATAGGGTACACTGCATATGTCCGAGGGACATTAGTAGAAGTCAATGAAGATGTCCTATCCACTGTCTTACAAATCCCTAAGGACGGTGAGGCTCCAACCTCACATCCCCAAAGGGAATCAGCCCTAAATCTACTTTTAGGAAGAGAGGACTGCGGCCCTCTTGATGTTGTCAATTCCCAGGACCTAAATGCAGAGATGAGACTTCTTTTAAGTATTGTCAACCGGGTCCTATTTCCCAAAACCGGTCGCTTCGATTTTGTTTCGGAGCGAGATTTAGTTATAATGCACCATATCCTACTAGGGATACCCCTAAACCTCCCTAGACTTATGCTAAACTACATTGCCCTATGTCATAGGTATTCTAGGTTTAGTTTACCCTACGGCATGATCTTTACCTTAGTTTTCAAACACTTCAAAGTTCCCATTCCAACAAATGAACCTGCAAAGCCCTTGAGAAACACCGACTATTATAATGAGGGCACAATGAGAAGAATGGAATTTCATAAGATAGATGGGTCGTGGGTGAAGGTACCAAAGAGAAAAGCCCAAATCCTAGAGCCCGAGAACCCACATCATGAGTCTGACCATCACTCTCCTCCACCTAGCCACTTGGATATCCCTGATATACCCTCCAGCTCAGCTGGACCTTCCACATCCATGCCACCACCTCCTCCAGTTAGTGGGCCCTCCTTCCTGTCAGAGGATCAGATGCGCACCTTAGCATCTGCCATTTGCCAGCAGATGAGGGAGGAGATGAGATCCATGATCTCTACAGAGTTGGCCCCCATCAGAGCTTCACATGAAGGGCTTCTACAAGAGATGAAGGATATTAGAAGTCAAATTGAAGCTACAACACAAGAAATAATGGGTGTGGGTGCCACCCAAACCTCAGATCAATAGAGCTCAAGGACAGCTTGAGGAGCATTTCCAAGAGTCTCAAAGAGCTGACAAAACCAGATGGCAACGTGGGCACCTTGGTTGCCCAACTCAGAGGAAGAATTGAAATGGCAACCATAGAGTTTGAAGCACTTGTGGCAGGTTTCCACAAGTCACAGGGAGATCAATTTAAGACCCTCATGGATTCCATCAATGCATTCATAGATGCAGCTTGTAAGGTTTATGAACAAAATACAGCTGGTAGGGCCCATGAGCAACGTCGCCGATGAGGAATATTTTGCAGGCTCTTCTTTTTGTAAATCCTAGGCTGTTTTGAAACACTTTTTGTATTAGAAATCAATACTTGTAATGATTTCTTCTTTTGACTATGTACTGACTTCGAAGATTTACAATGACATATGAATGACATACAATTTCTTTTGCAACCCTGTGTACATTTCCAACTCTGTATATGTAAATATGAATGTGCCTCTTGATGTGTCATAAGAATCTCATAACATACATTAAGTATTCAAATTTGGCACAACTTATCAAAGCATATGAAACAGGGGGAGCACAACCTGAATATCAAAGGAGGAGTAAAATGAATGCTGAACTCTTTAATAAAGATAACTTGAATATCCTTGAGTGGTTAATTATAATATACTATGAATTGAGTTTCAAGCACCTAATGATAATTTGTCCCCTTCATTGTTGATGACAAAAAGGGGGAGTAGATATTGAATATGGAGATATTGAAAGGGGGAGTAGATATATAGAAAGAACCAATATGGATATTGAATATGGAATGCAAAATTTATAATCATACTCCAAAGTTGATTTAGAAAAGATAAAATTGAAGAATATTGACTTGATTCAAATTCAGCATCAATATTTCATTTTAACTTGATTCAAATTCAGTTGATATGCTAAAATTGCTTAAGAGCTATAAAGTTCAATCCCATGCAATTATGCACACTGTATCTAGCTCTAATCAAAATATTATACTTGTACATCTGATCAAATACTGTGTATATGTTTAAACTTCAAATTTTTGCATATACTTAGTGTTTTGTCATCATCAAAAAGGAGGAGATTGTTGACCCCCTAATGGATTCTGAATACAAAACACTAGAGTATAATTCCATTTATCTTAACAATTTAATTGAGGAATTCATGTGATTAATTGAGAATATTGTTAAGAAATGTCTAGGCAAGTTCCCATAATTTTTATGAATTTATTGAAGAATATTTTGAGTTAAAGAAAACAGATCAGGGACAGCCGAGACGTCTCTGGATAGTTTCAGAGACGTCTCTGGCACAAACAGGAAGAACTGGGACACTTGGAGACGTCCCCGGCACCTGCCGAGTCGTCCCCATGCTAGCGGAGTCGACTCTCTCAGTAGCGGAGCCGACTCTCTCAGTGGCGGCAGAAAGGCAATTTTTAAGAGATATGCGCGAGACGTCCCCACTGTACGCGGAGTCGTCCCCGCAAGTAAAAAGGAGACTTCCCGAGTCGTCCCCAAGATAGCGGAGACGGCTCTCTCAGGATTTTCCAGAGAATGTTTTTTTTTCGGTGATAAGGAAGCGGAGTCGACCCTGAGACAGCGGAGTCGTCCCCATGCATAAAGTGCAAACAAGCCGAGACGTCCCCTAAAGGAGCGGAGTCGACTCTCTCAGGGAATTCCAGAGGACATGTTTTTCAGAGATAAAGAAGCGGAGTCGTCCCCAAAGCAGCGGAGTCGTCCCCATTCAAAAAGTACAAACAAGCCGAGACGTCCCCTTAAAGTACCGAGTCGACCCCAGACAACGTAAAAAGTAAAATCTTGTAGCCGAGACGTCTCTCGTTGAAGCGGAGACGTCCCCGGAGCGCCTGGGACGCGACTAACAGCTTTTCAGGTTTGGTTTGAATTTCAAATCCTTTTTACTTTGTCTCTAACGGCTATATTTGCTTTTTTGGGCTATAAAAGGGACCTCTTAAGTGCTTCTCAACAACTCTTCACCAACCCAAAGCTAGATCATTCAAGAGAGAAGTAAGAAAGAAAAGTTCAAGGGAGTGAGTGCATTCAAGTGAAGAAATCAAGTGTTTTCAAGCTTCCCAAGTGATTTCAAGCTCAACCTCTCTCGTACGCTCGGGATTCAAAGCTCACACTCAACCCTACGCGGTCCACATCGGAAGAATCAACATTTCTCACGCTTCCAACGGCAAAAGGATTCTTCCGGGTTCTATTGTTCATAATTGTCATATTTGCTTTTTAGAGCTTTACTTTTCCTTTGTAAACTCTTTCATTGTGGTGCTTGTTCCAGTCAAGGGACTTGGAACAAGGGAAAGGCGTCCCAAGCCTAAGTGAAATTGGGGGTTTTAGGATTTGTTGTGAGCCCGGTGTAAAACAACGAGTTGGGTAGTGAACTCGCAAAACTACCGTACTGTAATCTTGGATTATAGTGGAAATTCCCAAAGGTGATTTGGGGAGTGGATGTAGGAGCAGTGGAAGCTCCGAACCACTATAAAACCTGGTGTTTGCGATTGACCTTTCTCATTCCTCCTTCTTTACTTTAGTGCATATATTCGTGTGTTTTATTTTTAATTAGTCAAAAGCTTTTAAAACACCCAATTCACCCCCCTCTTGGGTGACCATCTCTGGGCAACACAGCTTAACACAATCAACATATTTCAATTTAAGCTGAGTTGGTGTTCAATGCAAAACACAAAGCATTATGAGCATATACTTAGATATTTCTCCCCCTTTTTGACAACATCAAAAAGATAGTGAAACATTAAACACAAAGATAAGAATACTCAAATATTTCTTTTTCTTATTGTACTCTGATTTGCATGTCAAATTATTGCAAGGATATGAATCATATAACTCAAGGCAATAATATTAGAATCAGATTAATGAGCATAGATCAGAGACAATTAAGATAATTTCAGAGCAGAACACATCGAATGTGATTTTAAGAAGTTTTCTAATTTGATACCACAGATAGTTTTGTAATCAAGTGTAGGTGGAATCTTTCTTAAGTTCATTCAAGAAGTACCACGAATGATATTCAAAGAAAGCACGAATGGAAATCTAACCTCTCTTCAATAATAAGTATGAAAGCTTGTTCATTTAAGAACTTTTGCCCAAAATATTAAGTATTTTATCAACATGAGAGCAATTTAATTAATTTTCAGAGTATAAGAGCAATATATTAAGTATGATTGCAAAGTTCTTTTATGATGTAAAAATATTATGGCATAAATACCAAAACATGAATTCATAAAATTTATGATATATCTTAGAGCATACATAAAATGCAAAGCTTTGAAAGATCATTTAGAGTTCTTTTAAAGATTTTCTTTTATTCCCAAAAAAAAATAAGCACAATTTGATACATAAAAAATATGAATTGGCACAAAATTGAAGTTCTAAAGAGCAAGCCAATTAGATCTCATTAGTGAATTCCAAAATAGATTTTCTGAGAGGTACTCAAGAAAATTTAACACATTATTCTCCCCCTTTTTCATTAAATTAGAGGCTCTTAAGATCAACTATTTAATATTCTTTCTTTCTCCTTTAGTTATGGATTTGTGCGATTGAGCTCCATATGATCTCTCCTCCTAAAAATTTTCTTTTTTCCTTTCAATTGATCATTCCATTTAAGAGTTTAAAATTTGAAGATAATGTTCAATAAGATTGTCAATCTCAAAACAAATATATTTTCTATAAGTATCAGCTTATTTTCATAAGACTCAATGTTTGAGATAAGACAACCTTTATAGACAACTTTTAAAGCAAGTCTTGCAATATAAGGAGGTTCATCAAAATCAATCCATAAAAATCAAGGTATGAGATACTGAATATCTAAAGCTCCTCCTCAAAAGATGCATTCTTCTTTAATCATTCTTTTCTATTGTTGAATTTCAGATTTTAATGATAATCGTGAATAAAACTGAAATTCTATGATATCGAGAATGTAGAGTAATATAGCATTATTCAAAATTTGTGGCGATTACTCTTTCTAATCCTTCAAGAACCAGTTATGCTTTCTCTTAATCTTAGAGAAAATGTATAGAAATATTAATCAGAAAATGATTCATTTGAGGCTCAGTTTCTTTCAAACGCATTCACATTTTCTTTCTTTTAGAATCATTTGAGTGAGCTGAAATATTTCTAGCTTTAAAATCATTCACTCTATATATATTTTGATGGAAGTCTTTAAGAATGTAGGAGAGAAAAACATATAGATGATCATTGAGGTATATATATTTATAGATATCTATTTCTTAATCATAGTTTTTCAGCAATGTATACATGAAATACAATAAATCTTTTTAATATCAAAATAAAATCATATATTTAGAAATTTTTGTTTGCAATCAAGATCATCGAAAGACACATCATTTGGACCAATATTGGTACACTCTAAAGATAAGTAATGATATGTTTCGGATGTGTATCGGAGCAATCAACCAAGGCATCAAGATTTTAAGTAAATTAATTCTGTTTTTCTTACATTAAGATTTTATTTAGCAATCATATTGAGTTTAAGCTTTTATATAAAATCAGATTCAAAAGATTTTCAATAGAGACTTTCAAAGTCATAATTTGAGATATGTATCTTCCACATTGTAGCTCATCTTAAATCATTATGATTGAAGACACATATTTCAATAACATTAGAGCACTTTCAGAATCTTCGTATTTAATGTTGAGTTTTGGTACGAATTAGAACATTATATACCAAATTTAGGCAAGTTGAAGGATAGAACAAAATCAATTTATTTTTCCTAAATAGAGATATCCTTCTCTTCTCCTTTTTACAAATTTATTCAACTTTCAGATTTTAGAGATAATTGTGAACGACAAATCTGAAATTTCTTTTCAATAATAAAATAAAATAACTTCATATAGTATTTCAAACATTCAATCAGATTATCCAATCATGGAACATTACAAAATATTGAGAATCCATAATTCAGAACATCATTCCATATGAAAAATATATTATGTGTTAAGTCATGCATTAAAATATTAAGAAAAAGAATGTCAAGGATCAAAATCAATTCTTTTCAAATAAACTCCCCCTATTTAAATATAATTTTGCACTGATTTCATCCTTAAAGTGTGTTTTCAAGTGATTAAAAATTTGACTTGATTCTTCTTATATACTTTCATTTACTTTGTCTTTCATTTTTAACTTTCTTATATTCTATACTCTATTTGCTCCCTATCCGGTGGAGTTAGGAAGGGGCACGAGGTACTACCACTAGCCTTCCTCTTGTGCCGTCCCTAATATGCCCTACACCGAATAGTTGGGTCAAATAGTGCCGGGTACTACCACTAGCCTCCCCATTGGCACCATCCCTATGATGAGCAATATAGAAATGTTAAAATGTTTACTTCAAATTCTTCCTGTTTAAGTGTAATTAATTATGAATTTTATTTCTTCCAAATGTGCCAAATATATTATGCTTGTTTTGCTTTTCCTTAAGATTGAAGTATTTGCCTTTACTTAGATTTTACTTCTCTTGAATAATATCCATTTTCTTTTCTTTATCTCTCTCTCTTTTTGTTACTCTCAAGTAATTTACATGAAAGAGCAGAATAAAGAATTAATCTTATGTATCATATATATGTATATCATGCAAACAACATTTTCATTATGCTCATGGATTCACAACTTCTCATAAGTTATTTTACATCCAAAATTTTAAGCATATACTTGTGTATTTCATGGTTATGATATAGGCTAAGAAATCATTTAGTTTGGACAAACCATGAAACAGTTTCTAAAAGTATAAGTCAGTCAATACACATATAGACATGATATCAAAAATTAATAATTAAAGAATGTAATCATGCCATCATAAGATTTAAGTTATTGACTTTGCTCAATTAATTTGTGAGAAAATTACCTATTCATTATATATATTCTTCAAGCCAAACTAGATTTCTTATGTGTGTACTTTTGGCTGAAGAAGATCCTCTCTCTTGTTTGCATGTGAATGTTTATTGTATCTTATGTGGAGGTGTCCTTCAAGTTGAATACACTCATTTTCTTACTCAAGGATTCTGCATTATTAACAAACTCCTTTTCTTTCTTGAAGGAAAATCTTTAGTTTCTTTAAGATACAAACCATTCATCTAATATATTTCTAACTAGATGACTCAATATAAGATAAGACAATAGTTGAATATTGAGTAACTTTGCTCAAGAGATTGCCTAAATATAAGCAAGCATGTATCACTTGAACTAAAGAGATAGTTTCATTAACCAAGATAGTTCAAGAGCAAGCATGTGAGGCAATAGAGAGATTTATCAATGTCAAATCAATTTCTTATTTCCAAAATCAATTTAGTTTAGATTCTATTTGCTTAGGATAATTATCAATAAGATATATTAGCTAAGTTTTAATCAATTTATCTTAAACGGTTGTTTCTATCAAAATTCAGATTATGATTTATTTGTTATCAATGAAATATGATTCATTAAAGTTGGATTGAAGTCTTGCATAAGGGCACATAATAAGCATACATTCTGGTTTACTAGCTGTATGATAAAATAATTATTCTATCATGCTTCAATACAGCTTTAAACAATAGATCTACTTTGCTCATCTTTTTCAAATTCTACAAGATGGGGTCATAGATATACCTTCTTAATGCCAATCTTCTATAAGAGTTTTTCTTGTGGACTAACTTTGGTCAATGAAGATCCTCCTTTTCTTGTTTGTCTTAATTTGGAGTTTGAGAGAAGATGTTAATTCATTCATCATATATATTTCAAACTCACCTTACATGAGCTAAGTAAAATCTTCATATAACTCTTCATTAGTAGAACCAAAAATGATGTCATCAATGCATACTTTGAGCAAATAAGATGCCACAAGTCCTTCTTTTTGATGTATAGATTTATCACTAATACTTTCTATCAAAAAGGTTACTTAAGCTTTTATATATCATACTTTTGATGCTTGTTCCAAATCACATATTGCTTTATCATATATGTAATGTGTAATTTTTTTTTTTAAAATATTGATGGTTATTTTACATAGATCTCCTTTTTAATGAAATAACCACATAAGAGTGAATTCTACATATTCATTTGATAGATTATAAAGCTCATGAAGCAAACAAATGATAATGGTGATCTTTACTTCTAATCATGCAAGAATCTTATCAAGATCTATTTCATCTTTTCTTGATTTAGTCTTTTAATAGTCATCAATTTTTCTTCATTAAGAGCATATCTGAAAAATCCAATTTGGTTCTAATTATTAACAAGTTTTCAGATTGTTATATGTAAAATATTAACCATATACATACATAATTTAATTTTAGTATCTTGATAATAAATCATTAGTCTCATAAAGAATAAAATGACTTGATATTTTTGCAACTAAAAACTTTTCATTGAATATTCTATATGCATTGCTTGATGAATGATATCCAAGGATAGACATATCTCTATCAGATTTGGCATTATTTTCATAAGAGCATATCAAGCATAACATGTACGACTGAAAAATATGAAAGATATGCAATGGTTCATTTTCCAGTTTTCAGAAGATCAAAATTTTCATCAAAAATAGATCTAATAGAAATCATATGTATGACAAGCAGTGATGATAGTCTTTTAAAAATCATTTAAGTAGATAACTATCATACACAATTGTCTTTTTCATTTCTTCAAGAATTCTATTAACCCTATTTTACTTAAGGTGTCCTTGGTGCTGAAATAATTAATTTCTGTATAACCTTAATCAGGATTTTGGTTTTCAACACTGTGCCATGATCTTCACAGTTTGGAAACCTTTTTCATTTGAAACGCTTGTACAAGATTCAGTAAATACAGAAAAATACTTCAGTTTTATTTTCCAAGAACAAATCCAATGTAAGCTTTTGAAAACTTAGAGATGGAAACAACATCTTTAGATTTAGAAATGATTTTTGTTTGTTTCCTTAGTTAGCATGCATAGCAAAACTTTGACCTTTAAGTAGATAATCTAAGTAAGCCTATGGCAAGGTCTTTTGAGATTAAGTACATACTAGCATGAGTTGATTCTATGTGCCAAGGATGGTTTCTTTAATCTTGGTATTCATAGTGCATATATTCAAAAGCATACCAAGTACACATTATCATATCTATGATCAATAAACAATAATGCCATGGATAAAAACTCTCAATCAAGCATATAGAGAATTCATAGAGTTATTCTTAATAAATTGATTAATCATTTAGCAAATTGTCCAATAGTGAGTAAAGTATACAATAAAATGAAGTGATTTGATTATATTTCCAAAAGTATTTTCTATATCACAAAATTGATCAATACTTGCAATTCATATTTTGATCAAATACTAAAGCAAAAATAATGATGAGATGCAAGGATTACTGATTTCATTATTATTATTATTTAAAATTACTTTTCATAAGTATATTTTAAGTTTCAATGTGTCTAGAACACCCATTTGTATGAATCTATTTGTTTCATGGGTATCTTGGCACATCTATGTCTACATCCTCATATTTTCATTTTGGGTACCCAAGCTTGCTTGGGTCCTTAAGAGTTAGGACATATGGTTCCTTTTGGAATCCAAATCTGCTTGATAGTAATAACTTTACCATTTGATTTAATTGTGTTAGAACGATAGGTAAAGTTGTTATGCCCATTCTTTTCATTTTTGAAATAAGTTATCTTATTTAATGGTTTGCTTGGTGAATTGATAACCTTTTTTCCTAGAGATTTATGACTAAGTGAAGGAGTCAAGCTAAATTTTGATTTATCAAAATCAGCATGTTGGCTTTCAAACATCATTTTTAATCTTTCTGAACTTACAGTGAATTTGTTAATAAAAGATCTTAATTGATTAATTTCTTTACTTAAGTTTTGATTTTCTTTAATTAAGCTATGATTTTTCTGAATCAATTCTTCTGAAAATGACCTTAAGCTTTCATTTTCAGAATTTAGTTTCTTAAGATTTTTATTCTTCATAGCTAGTTTTCTACATTCACCATACAAATCATGAAAAGCATTTAAAAGTTCATCATAAGAATATTCTTCATGAAGGTCATTTGGTGTAAGATTAGATTCAGATTCTACTTTATCTTCTTGTACCATAAGACATAAATTAGTTACCTTTTGTAGTTCATTGTTGCTCCTAACTTTCAATTCCTTGCCTGACTTTCTCTTGGTCAAGGCTTTCTTGCGTTTTACCTCTTTCTTTCTTTCTTCTTGCTTCCTCTTCTTCTTTGTCTTTAGGAAGCTGATTTGCCTCGGAGTCGACTCGGACCTTATTGGAGTCGACTCGGTTAACTTGAGGGTCGACTCTGGAATACTTGGAGTCGACTCGACTGAGGTGGGAGATTCAACACCTTTTTCTGCAGTCTCATTGTTAGTAGGTAATTGAAGCACATGTGAGCTAATCTGAGATTTATCATAAATATTTTCTAAAGTATCCCAGATCTCCTTAGCAGATAAGCATGCAGAAATTTCATTAAACTTCGTTTCTTGAATAGCACAATATAATATGTTCATAGCATTAGCATTCAATTGTGCTAAGTCCTTTTCATTAATAGTTTGAGAGAGTGTGTGAAGGTCATTTATTATAATTTTCCATAAATAATAGTTTTGTGATTGAATAAAAATGTGCATGCGTATTTTCCAATGTGTATAGTTTATGCCATTAAATAGTGGAGGTGTATCAATTGATTGTCCTTCTCCTAGAAAACTATCTATTTGAGTTGTCATGATCTTTGGCTCTAGTCGGTTAAGACTACAAATAATATTTGAGCACCTGCTCTGATACCACTTGTTGCCCAGTAGATACAACCCAAGAGGGGGGGTGAATTGGGTCTTTTAAAAACTTTTAACCTACTTCTAAAAGTTTTTGATTAATTATGCTAAGTTGTATAGATGCACAGTGAAAGTTAAACTTAGCAACAGTTTGATGTATAGAATGTGACTAGATTGAATATGCTTGCAACTAAAGGATGCGCGGATAAGAGTTAAGCAAGCAATTTATCTAAGTAAGTAAGTGTGTTAGTTAGACAATGACAAGAGGCATTACAAACACAACAAACATATAGTGGTTCGGTGCACCCCAGCACCTACATCCACTCTCCAAGACCTCTTGGGAATTTCACTATAATCCTACAGAATACAGCCGGTTGTTTTACAAGCTCACAACCCAACTTGTTGTTTTATGAGCGCACAACGAACTCGGTCGGTTTTCCCAGGCTCACCGACTAGAACCACCCCGATTGTTTTTCCGGGATCACAATCGAACCCTTACACGTTGGTTTTATCCTAGGCTCACCAACAAACCTAACACCGTTGGTTTTCTCTTTGGCTCACCAACAAACCTTAAGCCCTAGATTCAATCCCTTGATTGAATCAAGTTACAAGATATTAAAATAAAGGTTTAAAACAAATCAAAGCTTCTTAAACAAGCAAATATAACAATATAAACAAATAGAGTAAAGAGAAGCCCTCAAACGAGTTTTGAAGATGAAGGTGCTCGGCTTCTTCTTTACTTGACCCTCTTCTGATTTGGCACGAAGTAGAGGATCACCGAGGCAGCACACGGATGGAGAGGAAGCTTTGGGATTCACTTGGATGCTCTTCTTCTCTCTATTTCACTTTGGATGGCCCTTTTTGTGCTTATGGGAGATTTTCCTCGTAATCTCTTTCCTAAATGTTTTCTCCCACTTCCATAACTTCTCCCCTAGCTCTCCTCTTGTTTTTATAGCTTTTGATGGCGTGGAAACAAGAATATAGCCGTTAGAGATAAAAATAGAGCCGTTGGACACAGTCTGCACTTCCTGACAATATTACCGTTGGGATCGGAGTCGACTCGTGCGATCAGGAGTCGACTCGTCTGTTGCAGGAGTCGACTCGTGCTTTACTGGAGACGACTCGGCCACTGTTCCAAATTTGAATTATTGTGCATCCTCGACTGGGAGTCGACTCGACTTAACCCGGAGTCGACTCGCCAACATCTGGAGCTGACTTGGCATTTTCGGAGTCGGCTCATCCCATGAATTCAGAGGACATACTTTCTGATTTTCTTCCTCGAGTCGACTCGGATTCTCTTGGAGTCGACTCGGCTCTCAGAGCCCGAAAACTGATCCTCTGTATTTTGGGGTCGTACTGCCTTGGAGTCGACTCGAACTGTCTTGGAGTCGACTCGCCTCTCAGAGACGAAAATACCATCTTCTGTCTTTGGGGTTGCGCTGTCTAGGAGTCAACTCGCGTATTGCGGGAGTCGACTCGAATCTCAGAGTCAGTAAATTGGTCTTCTGTCTTTTTCCTTGTGTTCCTCTGAGAGTCGACTCTCACTTTCTTTGGAGTCGACTTGCCAACCATCGGAGTCGACTCGCGTTCCACTGGAGTCGACTCGAATCTCAGACCCGAAAACTGCTCTCAGACTTTTCTGCCTGTGACTCCTAGGAGTCGACTCATACTACCCTGGAGTCGACTCGGTGAACATCGGAGTCGACTCGCGCTCTTCAGGAGTCGACTCGTTGACAGGTTCTGAGATGAATCTTTCTGTCCGGCTGTCTGTTGCTCCTTGGAGTCGACTCGGAACTGTAGGAGTCGACTCGAGTGCCTTTCCTTTGAATTTTTCTTAAAACTTGCTCTTCTAAATTGAAGCCTTTGAACTTGAATCTTGGGCCAATGAGGTGTGGCTTTCTTCTAACTTTTCTTGAGAGCTTTGGAGGCCTTCTTGAATTCTTCCAACTTGCTATGTTCCTTGCAAAATAAATAATCTTTCTTCTTGCAACACAAACATTAGTATTTATACTTCAAGGTTTTGTGATCATCAAAATCAATCTTTAAATCAATCTTTGGGTCATCAGTCTCCCCCTTTTTGATGATGACAAAACTTGGAGTATATGCAATATAAAATATATTGTGTTCTAGAAGTAATACATAGCTAAGTTGCATGAAGTAGAAAACATATATATTTAAAAACTTACTTCATGATAATGCTTTAGATTTAATCAGCTTGTTGACCCCCTAATGGATTCTGATGAATACAAAACACTAGAGTATAATTCCATTTATCTTAACAATTTAATTGAGGAATTCATGTGATTAATTGAGAATATTGTTAAGAAATGTCTAGGCAAGTTCCCATAATTTTTATGAATTTATTGAAGAATATTTTGAGTTAAAGAAAACAGATCAGGGACAGCCGAGACGTCTCCGGATAGTTTCAGAGACGTCTCTGGCACAAACAGGAAGAACTGGGACACTTGGAGACGTCCCCGGCACCTGCCGAGTCGTCCCCGCGCTAGCGGAGTCGACTCTCTCAGTAGCGGAGTCGACTCTCTCAGTGGCGGCAGAAAGGCAATTTTCAAGAGATATGCGCGAGACGTTCCCACTGTACGCGGAGTCGTCCCCGCAAGTAAAAAGGAGACTTCCCGAGTCGTCCCCAAGATAGCGGAGACGGCTCTCTCAGGGTTTTCCAGAGAATGTTTTTTTTTCGGTGATAAGGAAGCGGAGTCGACCCTGAGACAGCGGAGTCGTCCCCATGCATAAAGTGCAAACAAGCCGAGACGTCCCCTGAAGGAGCGGAGTCGACTCTCTCAGGGAATTCCAGAGGACATGTTTTTCAGAGATAAAGAAGCGGAGTCGTCCCCAAAGCAGCGGAGTCGTCCCCATTCAAAAAGTACAAACAAGCTGAGACGTCCCCTTAAAGTGCCGAGTCGACCCCAGACAACGTAAAAAGTAAAATCTTGTAGCCGAGACGTCTCTCGTTGAAGCGGAGACGTCCCCGGAGCGCCTGGGACGCGACTGACAGCTTTTCAGGTTTGGTTTGAATTTCAAATCCTTTTTACTTTGTCTCTAATGGCTATATTTGCTTTTTTGGGCTATAAAAGGGACCTCTTAAGTGCTTCTCAACAACTCTTCACCAACCCAAAGCTAGATCATTCAAGAGAGAAGTAAGAAAGAAAAGTTCAAGGGAGTGAGTGCATTCAAGTGAAGAAATCAAGTGTTTTCAAGCTTCCCAAGTGATTTCAAGCTCAACCTCTCTCGTACGCTCGGGATTCAAAGCTCACACTCAACCCTACGCGGTCCACATCGGAAGAATCAACATTTCTCACGCTTCCAACGGCAAAAGGATTCTTCCGGGTTCTATTGTTCATAATTGTCATATTTGCTTTTTAGAGCTTTACTTTTCCTTTGTAAACTCTTTCATTGTGGTGCTTGTTCCAGTCAAGGGACTTGGAACAAGGGAAAGGCGTCACAGGCCTAAGTGAAATTGGGGGTTTTAGGGTTTGTTGTGAGCCCAGTGTAAAACAACGAGTTGGGTAGTGAACTCGCAAAACTACCGTACTGTAATCTTGGATTATAGTGGAAATTCCGAAAGGTGATTTGGAGAGTGGATGTAGGAGCAGTGGAAGCTCCGAACCACTATAAAATCTGGTGTTTGCGATTGACCTTTCTCATTCCTTCTTCTTTACTTTAGTGCATATATTCGTGTGTTTTATTTTTAATTAGTCAAAAGCTTTTAAAACACCCAATTCACCCCCCTCTTGGGTGACCATCTCTGGGCAACAAGTGGTATTAGAGCGGGTGCTTTGTGTATTTCTTGAAAGACCTAACCGTCTTAGCCAAAGATCTAGATGGCAACACCCTTTAACAATGTTCCTGCCGAGGGGCAAGCAACCAATAGACCTCCACTCTTCAATGGGACAAATTATACCTATTGGAAGACTAGAATGAGAATCTTCATTCAAGCACAAGACTATGCCTTGTGGAGGGTTATAGTCAAGGGACCACAAGAACCATCACACATGGTTAATGGCATTCGAGTTCCCAAACCTGAGGAGGATTGGGATGAGAATGATGATAGGATGGCTCAACTTAATTCTAGAGCCATGAACTCATTATTTTGTTCTCTAGATGTAAATGAGTTCAATAGAGTCTCCACATGTACTTTCGCTAAGAAAATATGGGATAGGCTTGAAGTTACCCACGAGGGTACAAATCAAGTCAAAGAGTCTAAAGTGAATATTCTAGTTCACAAGTATGAGTTGTTTAAGATGGAACCCAATGAAACCATCACATGCATGTTTACTCGCTTTACCGATATAATTAATGGTCTAAAGAGTTTGGGTAAATCTTATACTAACCCAGAACTTGTGAGTAAAATTCTCAGGTCTTTGCCGAAAGCATGGGAAGCAAAGGTCACGGCGATCGTAGAAGCCAAAGACCTCAACACTTTGGGATTAGAACAACTACTGGGCTCATTGATGACGCATGAGCTCACAATGAAGCAACATGAAGAAGAGTTGCCGAAGAAAAGGACAATCGCACTCAAGGCTACCTCAAGTGTGTGTGAAGAAGAGAGTAGTGAGAGTGAAGAAGAAAGCCAAGATGAGGACTTGGGTTTGATAGTAAGGAAGTTTAAGAAATTCATGAGAAGAAAGAAACCTTTCCCAAGAAAGAAATTTGGAGGGAGAAATGATTGGAAAAAAGAAAAGGAAAAAGAAAGAGATCCAATCATATGCTATGATTGCAAGAGACCGGGACACGTTCGTTTCAAATGCCCTCAACAAAAGAAGTATTTTGGAAAGGAGAAGAAGAAGGCATTGAAGGCAACATGGGACGATAGTGACACATCATCCTCCGAGAAAGAGAAGGAAGAGACCGCCAATTTGTGCTTCATGGCGTTCGAAGACGACGAGGTATGTCAAAACCCAACTATAAATTTTACTTTAGAAGAATTATATGAAGCTTTTCAAGAACTTATGGGTGATTGTAGTATGTTAGGAGCAAAGAATAAAGAGTTAAAAGCCTCCAATCAAAAACTAAAGGAAGATTTTGAAAACCTATTAATTGAAAAGGAGAGCGTTAAAAATATTAACACTACTAACCTAGAAATCAAAAATTCAAAACTTAGCATTGAAAATGAAAAGGCAAAAACACTAATTAAGGAATTAAATCTAAAAGTAAAATCCCTACTCGATAATAATACCTCACTTGCACAAAATGTTGAATCCCTTAAAAAAGATAAGGAAGAACTAGTTAAAGAAAATTTGAATCTTAAGAATGAGGTACATAAGTACAAACCAATTGTTGAAAAATTCACACAAAGCTCTGAAAAATTAAATCTTATTCTTTCAAATCAAAGAGCTGTTTTCAATAAAGCCGGATTAGGATATAAAACTAACACACAACAAAAATACCTAAAGAATTTCTTTGTAAAAGCAAAAAATGTAAAAACTGAAAAACCTACATGCTTTCATTGTGGAAAGAATGGACATAAAGCCTACTCTTGTATTCAAAGAAAGATCCAAACTAACAAGAGTACATTTGTGAAAGCTAAAAACATAACTAAAGTATGGGTGCCTAAGGGAACCAACCACACTAACCACGAAGGACCCAAGAAAACTTGGGTATCTAAGAGCTTCACATGATCGTTTTGCAGGTATGCCTTGCAGCCGGAAACAAAAAGAGAATGTGGTATCTTGATAGTGGTTGCTCAAGGCATATGACCGCTGACAAGAGTCTCTTCGTCACCTTGGAATCAAAAGAAGGAGGAGTAGTCACATTCGGAGACAATGCTAAAGGTCAAATCATTGGTGTTGGTAAAATCTCCATATCACCCTCCTCATTTATTGATAATGTATTGTTAGTTAATGGACTAAAACATAATTTATTAAGTATAAGTCAATTTTGTGACAAGGGATTTAAAGTATCATTTGAATCATCACTATGCATAATTAGTAGTCCAATTGATAATGAGATCATACTCACAGGACATAGGCATGGAAATGTTTACATGGTAGATCTTGATGATCTCACCATGAAGGATGGCCAATGTCTTGTAGCCATGAATCCCAAAGTCAATGAGACTAGTTGGTTATGGCATCGTAGGTTAGGGCATGCTAGCATGGATTTAATCTCAAAATTAATTACAAAGGATCTAGTCAAAGGACTACCAAAAATAGACTTTGAAAAGAATAAAATTTGTGCTGCATGTCAATTAGGGAAACAAACAAGAAGTTCTTTCAAGTCTAAGAACATAGTCTCAACATCAAAACCCTTAGAACTAATTCACATGGATCTGTTTGGACCCACTAGAACTGCTAGTCTAGGGGTAAGAAATTTGGTCTTGTAATTGTTGATGATTTTTCACGTTTTACATGGGTTTCATTTCTTGCACACAAAGATGAGTCCTTTCCCGCTTTTATCAAGTTAATAGGGTTTCAAATGAACTCAATCTTAAACTAAAAGCAATTAGGAGTGATCATGGTACCGAGTTTGAAAATCAGTATTTTGAAAAATTTTGTGAAGAAAATGGTATCAATCACAACTTCTCGGCACCTAGGACACCCCAACAAAATGGGGTGGTAGAAAGGAAGAATCGCACACTAGCAGATATGGCTCGTACCATGTTGTGCGAATCGGATCTACCAAAGTATTTTTGGGCTGAAGCAATAAATACTTCATGTTATATCTTAAATCGTGCTTTAGTTAGATCAATCTTAAAGAAAACACCTTATGAGTTGATAAAAAGTAAGAAACCTAATATAAGTTATTTTCATGTTTTCGGTTGTCGATGCTTTATTTTGAACAATGGAAAGGACAATCTAAGTAAATTTAGTGCTAAATCAGATGAGGGGATCTTCTTAGGTTATTCCTCATCTAGTAGAGCATACAAGGTCTTCAACAAGAGAACTCTCGTTGTTGAAGAATCCATTCATGTTGTTTTGATGAAACTAATGGAGATTCTTCTAGAAAAGAAGAAGATGGTGATGTAGGTATACTTGAAGACCAAATGAAGGAACTCTCCACTCAAGACAAACAACATGAGGATGAGATCAAAGAAGATACAAATCAGCGAGATGAAGAAGATCAACCTCCATCAAGAAATCAAGATCTTCCCAAAGAATGGAGGTATGCACATGGTCATCCAAAGGATCTAATCCTTGGTGATCCTTCACAAGGTATAAGAACTAGATCCTCTTTAAGAAACACTAGTAATTATCTTGCTTTCGTTTCACAAATAGAGCCTAAATCACTAGAAGAAGCTGAAAAAGATGATAATTGGATGAATGCTATGCAAGAGGAATTAAACCAATTCGAAAGAAATGAAGTTTGGACTCTAATGAAAAGACCCCCTAATGTTTCAATCATAGGCACCAAGTGGGTGTATAGAAATAAACTAGATGAAGATGGAATAGTAATAAGAAACAAAGCTAGGCTAGTGGCCAAAGGATATAATCAGGAGGAAGGAATAGATTTTGATGAAACTTTTGCTCCTGTTGCTAGGTTAGAGGCTATTAGACTACTTTTAGCATATGCATGCTTCATGGATTTTAAACTCTATCAAATGGATGTAAAAAGTGCATTTTTAAATGGTTATATAATGGAGGAAGTTTATGTAGGACAACCTCCAGATTTTGAAAATCACTTACATCCAGATTATGTGTATAAATTGCATAAAGCATTGTATGGCCTTAAGCAAGCCCCTAGGGCATGGTATGGAAGATTAAGTAATTTCCTAATTCAAAACAAATTTAAGAGAGGAAATGTAGACAAAACCCTCTTTATTAAAAGAAAAGGAAATGACTTATTGCTTGTACAAATTTATGTGGATGATATAATTTTTGGTGCTACTAATGACAGTCTTTGTCAAGAGTTTGCCAAGCTTATGCAGGGAGAATTTGAAATGAGCATGATGGGTGAGCTCAACTTCTTCCTTGGGCTGCAAGTAAAACAATCAAAGGAAGGCATCTTCGTCAGTCAGTCCAAGTATATCAAAGAAATGTTGGAGAAATTCAAGATGAAGGATGCAAAAGAAATCAGCACACCCATGGGCTCAAGTTGCAAGCTTGACAAAGATGAAAAAGGTAAAAGTATAGACTGCAAATTGTACAGAGGTATGATAGGCTCTTTACTTTACCTTACTGCCAGTAGACCAGATATATTATTCAGTGTTTGTATGTGTGCTAGATACCAAGCATGTCCTAAGGAATCACACTTGCAAGCCGTCAAGAGAATTTTTAGATATCTAGTAGGGACATCTAATGTAGGCTTATGGTATTCTAAACAATCTGACATAAACTTAATTGCCTATTCCGATGCTGATTTTGCCGGGTGCAAACTCGACAGAAAAAGCACAAGTGGCACATGTCAATTCTTGGGTGCCAATTTGGTTTCTTGGTTTAGCAAGAAACAAAATTCAGTTGCCTTGTCCACAGCTGAGGCTGAGTACATTGCAGCTGGAAGCTGTTGTGCCCAAGTTCTTTGGATTAAGCAACAACTTGAAGACTTCGGTATCAAAATGGATAATATACCAATTAAGTGTGATAATACAAGTGCAATTAATTTAACAAAGAATCCTGTCCAACACTCTAAGTCAAAGCATATAGAGATTAGGCATCATTTTATTAGGGATCATGTGCTGAAAAAGGATGTGATGATTGAATATGTATGCACTGAAAATCAATTGGCTGATATCTTTACAAAGCCCCTTTGTAAAGAAAGATTCAACTTCTTAAGGAATGCTTTGAGCTTGTATGATCCTAGCAAATGAATTGAACTTGTATTGCATTGTTTTGCTGCGCAAACTAGTAATCAACCTCAAAGTAAACATAAGTGAAAACATGAATTCATGTAAGCTAAATGACGAACTGTTTGACTTTCCGGAGGATGGTTACCCTCCCTTGGACTCTTCATGGAGATATTTTCAGAGCCTATTTCATAGGTATTCGAAATTTGGTCAAACATTCCTCATTTCAATATTAATAATTCAAAAATTATTATCAAATTATTATAGGATGTATCATTAAGGGGGAGGATCACAAACAAATTCACTCTAAGTTTATCAAAAGAGATCATGTTGATTAGGGTGATTAAACAAAAATTGGGAGAAGATAGAATTTAGTCTGAAATTTTTCAGTGCCGGAGACGTCTCTGGCAAATCGCAGAGACGTCCCCCCAGGGGAGACGTCTCGCCTTAGTCGCGGAGACGTCTCGGGGACCGAATGAGGGCTTTTAAAATAGGTCGAAATAGCTCGAGCCGACCCGAGCTTTCTCCTTCATCCCCGACCAAAACGAAAAACCCTAGCCTCCATTTGCTCTCCACCTCAAATCCTAGCCTCCGTTTGCTCTCCATCACAAACCCTAGCATCCATGGCACCAAAGAAGGCTAGGACGACCCGTGGAAGGCGACCTAGGGCAGCGGCCGACGGTGAGGAACGGCGGGAAGAACCCTCCGCGCCGTCTCCTCCGGTTGCTCCGCCAACCACGACTATTTCCTGTGCAAATCGCACAGTCATGACCGGAAGGTACATAGATTTCTCATTTTTAGATCATGAGGGGTTCTCTATTGGAGAGAGACTCCGAGCCCAAGGATGGGAGCACTTTTGTACCCTCAATACCTCGACCTACCCCGGCCTAGTTAGAGAACTTTTTAGCAATATGGCCTTAGGGGACATAGGGTACACTGCATATGTCCGAGGGACATTAGTAGAAGTCAATGAAGATGTCCTATCCACTGTCTTACAAATCCCTAAGGACGGTGAGGCTCCAACCTCACATCCCCAAAGGGAATCAGCCCTAAATCTACTTTTAGGAAGAGAGGACTGCGGCCCTCTTGATGTTGTCAATTCCCAGGACCTAAATGCAGAGATGAGACTTCTTTTAAGTATTGTCAACCGGGTCCTATTTCCCAAAACCGGTCGCTTCGATTTTGTTTCGGAGCGAGATTTAGTTATAATGCACCATATCCTACTAGGGATACCCCTAAACCTCCCTAGACTTATGCTAAACTACATTGCCCTATGTCATAGGTATTCTAGGTTTAGTTTACCCTACGGCATGATCTTTACCTTAGTTTTCAAACACTTCAAAGTTCCCATTCCAACAAATGAACCTGCAAAGCCCTTGAGAAACACCGACTATTATAATGAGGGCACAATGAGAAGAATGAAATTTCATAAGATAGATGGGTCGTGGGTGAAGGTACCAAAGAGAAAAGCCCAAATCCTAGAGCCCGAGAACCCACATCATGAGTCTGACCATCACTCTCCTCCACCTAGCCACTTGGATATCCCTGATATACCCTCCAGCTCAGCTGGACCTTCCACATCCATGCCACCACCTCCTCCAGTTAGTGGGCCCTCCTTCCTGTCAGAGGATCAGATGCGCACCTTAGCATCTGCCATTTGCCAGCAGATGAGGGAGGAGATGAGATCCATGATCTCTACAGAGTTGGCCCCCATCAGAGCTTCACATGAAGGGCTTCTACAAGAGATGAAGGATATTAGAAGTCAAATTGAAGCTACAACACAAGAAATAATGGGTGTGGGTGCCACCCAAACCTCAGATCAATAGAGCTCAAGGATAGCTTGAGGAGCATTTCCAAGAGTCTCAAAGAGCTGACAAAACCAGATGGCAACGTGGGCACCTTGGTTGCCCAACTCAGAGGAAGAATTGAAATGGCAACCATAGAGTTTGAAGCACTTGTGGCAGGTTTCCACAAGTCACAGGGAGATCAATTTAAGACCCTCATGGATTCCATCAATGCATTCATAGATGCAGCTTGTAAGGTTTATGAACAAAATACAGCTGGTAGGGCCCATGAGCAACGTCGCCGATGAGGAACATTTTGCAGGCTCTTCTTTTTGTAAATCCTAGGCTGTTTTGAAACACTTTTTGTATTAGAAATCAATACTTGTAATGATTTCTTCTTTTGACTATGTACTGACTTCGAAGATTTACAATGACATATGAATGACATACAATTTCTTTTGCAACCCTGTGTACATTTCCAACTCTGTATATGTAAATATGAATGTGCCTCTTGATGTGTCATAAGAATCTCATAACATACATTAAGTATTCAAATTTGGCACAACTTATCAAAGCATATGAAACAGGGGGAGCACAACCTGAATATCAAAGGAGGAGTAAAATGAATGCTGAACTCTTTAATAAAGATAACTTGAATATCCTTGAGTGGTTAATTATAATATACTATGAATTGAGTTTCAAGCACCTAATGATAATTTGTCCCCTTCATTGTTGATGACAAAAAGGGGGAGTAGATATTGAATATGGAGATATTGAAAGGGGGAGTAGATATATAGAAAGAACCAATATGGATATTGAATATGGAATGCAAAATTTATAATCATACTCCAAAGTTGATTTAGAAAAGATAAAATTGAAGAATATTGACTTGATTCAAATTCAGCATCAATATTTCATTTTAACTTGATTCAAATTCAGTTGATATGCTAAAATTGCTTAAGAGCTATAAAGTTCAATCCCATGCAATTATGCACACTGTATCTAGCTCTAATCAAAATATTATACTTGTACATCTGATCAAATACTGTGTATATGTTTAAACTTCAAATTTTTGCATATACTTAGTGTTTTGTCATCATCAAAAAGGAGGAGATTGTTGACCCCCTAATGGATTCTGATGAATACAAAATACTAGAGTATAATTCCATTTATCTTAACAATTTAATTGAGGAATTCATGTGATTAATTGAGAATATTGTTAAGAAATGTCTAGGCAAGTTTCCATAATTTTTATGAATTTATTGAAGAATATTTTGAGTTAAAGAAAATAGATCAGGGACAGCCGAGACGTCTCCGGATAGTTTCAGAGACGTCTCTGGCACAAACAGGAAGAACTGGGACACTTGGAGACGTCCCCGGCACCTGCCGAGTCGTCCCCATGCTAGCGGAGTCGACTCTCTCAGTAGCGGAGTCGACTCTCTCAGTGGCGGCAGAAAGGCAATTTTTAAGAGATATGCGCGAGACGTCCCCACTGTACGCGGAGTCGTCCCCGCAAGTAAAAAGGAGACTTCCCGAGTCGTCCCCAAGATAGCGGAGACGCCTCTCTCAGGGTTTTCCAGAGAATGTTTTTTTTTCGGTGATAAGGAAGCGGAGTCGACCCTGAGACAGCGGAGTCGTCCCCATGCATAAAGTGCAAACAAGCCGAGACGTCCCCTAAAGGAGCGGAGTCGACTCTCTCAGGGAATTCCAGAGGACATGTTTTTCAGGGATAAAGAAGCGGAGTCGTCCCCAAAGCAGCGGAGTCGTCCCCATTCAAAAAGTACAAACAAGCCGAGACGTCCCCTTAAAGTGCCGAGTCGACCCCAGACAACGTAAAAAGTAAAATCTTGTAGCCGAGACGTCTCTCGTTGAAGCGGAGACGTCCCCGGAGCGCCTGGGACGCGACTAACAGCTTTTCAGGTTTGGTTTGAATTTCAAATCCTTTTTACTTTGTCTCTAACGGCTATATTTGCTTTTTTGGGCTATAAAAGGGACCTCTTAAGTGCTTCTCAACAACTCTTCACCAACCCAAAGCTAGATCATTCAAGAGAGAAGTAAGAAAGAAAAGTTCAAGGGAGTGAGTGCATTCAAGTGAAGAAATCAAGTGTTTTCAAGCTTCCCAAGTGATTTCAAGCTCAACCTCTCTCGTACGCTCGGGATTCAAAGCTCACACTCAACCCTACGCGGTCCACATCGGAAGAATCAACATTTCTCACGCTTTCCAACGGCAAAAGGATTCTTCCGGGTTCTATTGTTCATAATTGTCATATTTGCTTTTTAGAGCTTTACTTTTCCTTTGTAAACTCTTTCATTGTGGTGCTTGTTCCAGTCAAGGGACTTGGAACAAGGGAAAGGCGTCCCAAGCCTAAGTGAAATTGGGGGTTTTAGGATTTGTTGTGAGCCCGGTGTAAAACAACGAGTTGGGTAGTGAACTCGCAAAACTACCGTACTGTAATCTTGGATTATAGTGGAAATTCCCAAAGGTGATTTGGGGAGTGGATGTAGGAGCAGTGGAAGCTCCGAACCACTATAAAACCTGGTGTTTGCGATTGACCTTTCTCATTCCTCCTTCTTTACTTTAGTGCATATATTCGTGTGTTTTATTTTTAATTAGTCAAAAGCTTTTAAAACACCCAATTCACCCCCCTCTTGGGTGACCATCTCTGGGCAACACAGCTTAACACAATCAACATATTTCAATTTAAGCTGAGTTGGTGTTCAATGCAAAACACAAAGCATTATGAGCATATACTTAGATATTTCTCCCCCTTTTTGACAACATCAAAAAGATAGTGAAACATTAAACACAAAGATAAGAATACTCAAATATTTCTTTTTCTTATTGTACTCTGATTTGCATGTCAAATTATTGCAAGGATATGAATCATATAACTCAAGGCAATAATATTAGAATCAGATTAATGAGCATAGATCAGAGACAATTAAGATAATTTCAGAGCAGAACACATCGAATGTGATTTTAAGAAGTTTTCTAATTTGATACCACAGATAGTTTTGTAATCAAGTGTAGGTGGAATCTTTCTTAAGTTAATTCAAGAAGTACCACGAATGATATTCAAAGAAAGCACGAATGGAAATCTAACCTCTCTTCATTAATAAGTATGAAAGCTTGTTCATTTAAGAACTTTTGCCCAAAATATTAAGTATTTTATCAACATGAGAGCAATTTAATTAATTTTCAGAGTATAAGAGCAATATATTAAGTATGATTGCAAAGTTCTTTTATGATGTAAAAATATTATGGCATAAATACCAAAACATGAATTCATAAAATTTATGATATATCTTAGAGCATACATAAAATGCAAAGCTTTGAAAGATCATTTAGAGTTCTTTTAAAGATTTTCTTTTATTCCCAAAAAAAAATAAGCACAATTTGATACATAAAAAATATGAATTGGCACAAAATTGAAGTTCTAAAGAGCAAGCCAATTAGATCTCATTAGTGAATTCCAAAATAGATTTTCTGAGAGATACTCAAGAAAATTTAACACATTATTCTCCCCCTTTTTCATTAAATTAGAGGCTCTTAAGATCAACTATTTAATATTCTTTCTTTCTCCTTTAGTTATGGATTTGTGCGATTGAGCTCCATATGATCTCTCCTCCTAAAAATTTTCTTTTTCCCTTTCAATTGATCATTCCATTTAAGAGTTTAAAATTTGAAGATAATGTTCAATAAGATTGTCAATCTCAAAACAAATATATTTTCTATAAGTATCAGCTTATTTTCATAAGACTCAATGTTTGAGATAAGACAACCTTTATAAACAACTTTTAAAGCAAGTCTTGCAATATAAGGAGGTTCATCAAAATCAATCCATAAAAATCAAGGTATGAGATACTGAATATCTAAAGCTCCTCCTCAAAAGATGCATTCTTCTTTAATCATTCTTTTCTATTGTTGAATTTCAGATTTTAATGATAATCGTGAATAAAACTGAAATTCTATGATATCGAGAATGTAGAGTAATATAGCATTATTCAAAATTTGTGGCAATTACTCTTTCTAATCCTTCAAGAACCAGTTATGCTTTCTCTTAATCTTAGAGAAAATGTATAGAAATATTAATCAGAAAATGATTCATTTGAGGCTCAGTTTCTTTCAAACGCATTCACATTTTCTTTCTTTTAGAATCATTTGAGTGAGCTGAAATATTTCTAGCTTTAAAATCATTCACTCTATATATATTTTGATGGAAGTCTTTAAGAATGTAGGAGAGAAAAACATATAGATGATCATTGAGGTATATATATTTATAGATATCTATTTCTTAATCATAGTTTTTCAGCAATGTATACATGAAATACAATAAATCTTTTTAATATCAAAATAAAATCATATATTTAGAAATTTTTGTTTGCAATCAAGATCATCGAAAGACACATCATTTGGACCAATATTGGTACACTCTAAAGATAAGTAATGATATGTTTCGGATGTGTATCGGAGCAATCAACCAAGGCATCAAGATTTTAAGTAAATTAATTCTGTTTTTCTTACATTAAGATTTTATTTAGCAATCATATTGAGTTTAAGCTTTTATATAAAATCAGATTCAAAAGATTTTCAATAGAGACTTTCAAAGTCATAATTTGAGATATGTATCTTCCACATTGTAGCTCATCTTAAATCATTATGATTGAAGACACATATTTCAATAACATTAGAGCACTTTCAGAATCTTCGTATTTAATGTTGAGTTTTGGTACGAATTAGAACATTATATACCAAATTTAGGCAAGTTGAAAGATAGAACAAAATCAATTTATTTTTCCTAAATAGAGATATCCTTCTCTTCTCCTTTTTACAAATTTATTCAACTTTCAGATTTTAGAGATAATTGTGAACGACAAATCTGAAATTTCTTTTCAATAATAAAATAAAATAACTTCATATAGTATTTCAAACATTCAATCAGATTATCCAATCATGGAACATTACAAAATATTGAGAATCCATAATTCAGAACATCATTCCATATGAAAAATATATTATGTGTTAAGTCATGCATTAAAATATTAAGAAAAAGAATGTCAAGGATCAAAATCAATTCTTTTCAAATAAACTCCCCCTATTTAAATATAATTTTGCACTGATTTCATCCTTAAAGTGTGTTTTCAAGTGATTAAAAATTTGACTTGATTCTTCTTATATACTTTCATTTACTTTGTCTTTCATTTTTAACTTTCTTATATTCTATACTCTATTTGCTCCCTATCCGGTGGAGTTGGGAAGGGGCACGAGGTACTACCACTAGCCTTCCTCTTGTGCCGTCCCTAATATGCCCTACACCGAATAGTTGGGTCAAATAGTGCCGGGTACTACCACTAGCCTCCCCATTGGCACCATCCCTATGATGAGCAATATAGAAATGTTAAAATGTTTACTTCAAATTCTTCCTGTTTAAGTGTAATTAATTATGAATTTTATTTCTTCCAAATGTGCCAAATATATTATGCTTGTTTTGCTTTTCCTTAAGATTGAAGTATTTGCCTTTACTTAGATTTTACTTCTCTTGAATAATATCCATTTTCTTTTCTTTATCTCTCTCTCTTTTTGTTACTCTCAAGTAATTTACATGAAAGAGCAGAATAAAGAATTAATCTTATGTATCATATATATGTATATCATGCAAACAACATTTTCATTATGCTCATGGATTCACAACTTCTCATAAGTTATTTTACATCCAAAATTTTAAGCATATACTTGTGTATTTCATGGTTATGATATAGGCTAAGAAATCATTTAGTTTGGACAAACCATGAAACAGTTTCTAAAAGTATAAGTCAGTCAATACACATATAGACATGATATCAAAAATTAATAATTAAAGAATGTAATCATGCCATCATAAGATTTAAGTTATTGACTTTACTCAATTAATTTGTGAGAAAGGTATCTAAAATTACCTATTCATTATATATATTCTTCAAGCCAAACTAGATTTCTTATGTGTGTACTTTTGGCTGAAGAAGATCCTCTCTCTTGTTTGCATGTGAATGTTTATTGTATCTTATGTGGAGGTGTCCTTCAAGTTGAATACACTCATTTTCTTACTCAAGGATTCTGCATTATTAACAAACTCCTTTTCTTTCTTGAAGGAAAATCTTTAGTTTCTTTAAGATACAAACCATTCATCTAATATATTTCTAACTAGATGACTCAATATAAGATAAGACAATAGTTGAATATTGAGTAACTTTGCTCAAGAGATTGCCTAAATATAAGCAAGCATGTATCACTTGAACTAAAGAGATAGTTTCATTAACCAAGATAGTTCAAGAGCAAGCATGTGAGGCAATAGAGAGATTTATCAATGTCAAATCAATTTCTTATTTCCAAAATCAATTTAGTTTAGATTCTATTTGCTTAGGATAATTATCAATAAGATATATTAGCTAAGTTTTAATCAATTTATCTTAAACGGTTGTTTCTATCAAAATTCAGATTATGATTTATTTGTTATCAATGAAATATGATTCATTAAAGTTGGATTGAAGTCTTGCATAAGGGCACATAATAAGCATACATTCTGGTTTACTAGCTGTATGATAAAATAATTATTCTATCATGCTTCAATACAGCTTTAAACAATAGATCTACTTTGCTCATCTTTTTCAAATTCTACAAGATGGGGTCATAGATATACCTTCTTAATGCCAATCTTCTATAAGAGTTTTTCTTGTGGACTAACTTTGGTCAATGAAGATCCTCCTTTTCTTGTTTGTCTTAATTTGGAGTTTGAGAGAAGATGTTAATTCATTCATCATATATATTTCAAACTCACCTTACATGAGCTAAGTAAAATCTTCATATAACTCTTCATTAGTAGAACCAAAAATGATGTCATCAATGCATACTTTGAGCAAATAAGATGCCACAAGTCCTTCTTTTTGATGTATAGATTTATCACTAATACTTTCTATCAAAAAGGTTACTTAAGCTTTTATATATCATACTTTTGATGCTTGTTCCAAATCACATATTGCTTTATCATATATGTAATGTGTAATTTTTTTTTTTAAAATATTGATGGTTATTTTACATAGATCTCCTTTTTAATGAAATAACCACATAAGAGTGAATTCTACATATTCATTTGATAGATTATAAAGCTCATGAAGCAAACAAATGATAATGGTGATCTTTACTTCTAATCATGCAAGAATCTTATCAAGATCTATTTCATCTTTTCTTGATTTAGTCTTTTAATAGTCATCAATTTTTCTTCATTAAGAGCATATCTGAAAAATCCAATTTGGTTCTAATTATTAACAAGTTTTCAGATTGTTATATGTAAAATATTAACCATATACATACATAATTTAATTTTAGTATCTTGATAATAAATCATTAGTCTCATAAAGAATAAAATGACTTGATATTTTTGCAACTAAAAACTTTTCATTGAATATTCTATATGCATTGCTTGATGAATGATATCCAAGGATAGACATATCTCTATCAGATTTGGCATTATTTTCATAAGAGCATATCAAGCATAACATGTACGACTGAAAAATATGAAAGATATGCAATGGTTCATTTTCCAGTTTTCAGAAGATCAAAATTTTCATCAAAAATAGATCTAATAGAAATCATATGTATGACAAGCAGTGATGATAGTCTTTTAAAAATCATTTAAGTAGATAACTATCATACACAATTGTCTTTTTCATTTCTTCAAGAATTCTATTAACCCTATTTTACTTAAGGTGTCCTTGGTGCTGAAATAATTAATTTCTGTATAACCTTAATCAGGATTTTGGTTTTCAACACTGTGCCATGATCTTCACTGTTTGGAAACCTTTTTCATTTGAAACGCTTGTACAAGATTCAGTAAATACAGAAAAATACTTCAGTTTTATTTTCCAAGAACAAATCCAATGTAAGCTTTTGAAAACTTAGAGATGGAAACAACATCTTTAGATTTAGAAATGATTTTTGTTTGTTTCCTTAGTTAGCATGCATAGCAAAACTTTGACCTTTAAGTAGATAATCTAAGTAAGCCTATGGCAAGGTCTTTTGAGATTAAGTACATACTAGCATGAGTTGATTCTATGTGCCAAGGATGGTTTCTTTAATCTTGGTATTCATAGTGCATATATTCAAAAGCATACCAAGTACACATTATCATATCTATGATCAATAAACAATAATGCCATGGATAAAAACTCTCAATCAAGCATATAGAGAATTCATAGAGTTATTCTTAATAAATTGATTAATCATTTAGCAAATTGTCCAATAGTGAGTAAAGTATACAATAAAATGAAGTGATTTGATTATATTTCCAAAAGTATTTTCTATATCACAAAATTGATCAATACTTGCAATTCATATTTTGATCAAATACTAAAGCAAAAATAATGATGAGATGCAAGGATTACTGATTTCATTATTATTATTATTTAAAATTACTTTTCATAAGTATATTTTAAGTTTCAATGTGTCTAGAACACCTATTTGTATGAATCTATTTGTTTCATGGGTATCTTGGCACATCTATGTCTACATCCTCATATTTTCATTTTGGGTACCCAAGCTTGCTTGGGTCCTTGAGGGTTAGGACATATGGTTCCTTTTGGAATCCAAATCTGCTTGATAGTAATAACTTTACCATTTGATTTAATTGTGTTAGAACGATAGGTAAAGTTGTTATGCCCATTCTTTTCATTTTTGAAATAAGTTATCTTATTTAATGGTTTGCTTGGTGAATTGATAACCTTTTTTCCTAGAGATTTATGACTAAGTGAAGGAGTCAAGCTAAATTTTGATTTATCAAAATCAGCATGTTGGCTTTCAAACATCATTTTTAATCTTTCTGAACTTACAGTGAATTTGTTAATAAAAGATCTTAATTGATTGATTTCTTTACTTAAGTTTTGATTTTCTTTAATTAAGCTATGATTTTTCTGAATCAATTCTTCTGAAAATGACCTTAAGCTTTCATTTTCAGAATTTAGTTTCTTAAGATTTTTATTCTTCATAGCTAGTTTTCTACATTCACCATACAAATCATGAAAAGCATTTAAAAGTTCATCATAAGAATATTCTTCATGAAGGTCATTTGGTGTAAGATTAGATTCAGATTCTACTTTATCTTCTTGTACCATAAGACATAAATTAGTTACCTTTTGTAGTTCATTGTTGCTCCTAACTTTCAATTCCTTGCCTGACTTTCTCTTGGTCAAGGCTTTCTTGCGTTTTACCTCTTTCTTCCTTTCTTCTTGCTTCCTCTTCTTCTTTGTCTTTAGGAAGCTGATTTGCCTCGGAGTCGACTCGGACCTTATTGGAGTCGACTCGGTTAACTTGAGGGTCGACTCTGGAATACTTGGAGTCGACTCGACTGAGGTGGGAGATTCAACACCTTTTTCTGCAGTCTCATTGTTAGTAGGTAATTGAAGCACATGTGAGCTAATCTGAGATTTATCATAAATATTTTCTAAAGTATCCCAGATCTCCTTAGCAGATAAGCATGCAGAAATTTCATTAAACTTCGTTTCTTGAATAGCACAATATAATATGTTCATAGCATTAGCATTCAATTGTGCTAAGTCCTTTTCATTAATAGTTTGAGAGAGTGTGTGAAGGTCATTTATTATAATTTTCCATAAATAATAGTTTTGTGATTGAATAAAAATGTGCATGCGTATTTTCCAATGTGTATAGTTTATGCCATTAAATAGTGGAGGTGTATCAATTGATTGTCCTTCTCCTAGAAAACTATCTATTTGAGTTGTCATGATCTTTGGCTCTAGTCGGTTAAGACTACAAATAATATTTGAGCACCTGCTCTGATACCACTTGTTGCCCAGTAGATACAACCCAAGAGGGGGGGTGAATTGGGTCTTTTAAAAACTTTTAACCTACTTCTAAAAGTTTTTGATTAATTATGCTAAGTTGTATAGATGCACAGTGAAAGTTAAACTTAGCAACAGTTTGATGTATAGAATGTGACTAGATTGAATATGCTTGCAACTAAAGGATGCGCGGATAAGAGTTAAGCAAGCAATTTATCTAAGTAAGTAAGTGTGTTAGTTAGACAATGACAAGAGGCATTACAAACACAACAAACATATAGTGGTTCGGTGCACCCCAGCACCTACATCCACTCTCCAAGACCTCTTGGGAATTTCACTATAATCCTACAGATTACAGCCGGTTGTTTTTACAAGCTCACAACCCAACTTGTTGTTTTACGAGCGCACAACGAACTCGGTCGATTTTTCCAGGCTCACCGACTAGAACCACCCCGATTGTTTTTCCGGGATCACAATCAAACCCTTACACGTTGGTTTTATCCTAGGCTCACCAACAAACCTAACACCGTTGGTTTTCCCTTTGGCTCACCAACAAACCTTAAGCCCTTGATTCAATCCCTTGATTGAATCAAGTTACAAGATATTAAAATAAAGGTTTAAAACAAATCAAAGCTTCTTAAACAAGCAAATATAACAATATAAACAAATAGAGTAAAGAGAAGCCCTCAAACGAGTTTTGAAGATGAAGGTGCTCGGCTTCTTCTTTACTTGACCCTCTTCTGATTTGGCACGAAGTAGAGGATCACCGAGGCAGCACACGAATGGAGAGGAAACTTTGGGATTCACTTGGATGCTCTTCTTCTCTCTATTTCACTTTGGATGGCCCTTTTTGTGCTTATGGGGAGATTTTCCTCGTAATCTCTTTCCTAAATGTTTTCTCCCACTTCCATAACTTCTCCCCTAGCTCTCCTCTTGTTTTTATAGCTTTTGATGGCGTGGAAACAAGAATATAGCCGTTAGAGATAAAATAGAGCCGTTGGACACAGTCTGCACTTCCTGACAATATTACCGTTGGGATCGGAGTCGACTCGCGCGATCAGGAGTCGACTCGTCTGTTGCAGGAGTCGACTCGTGCTTTACTGGAGACGACTCGGCCACTGTTCCAAATTTGAATTATTGTGCATCCTCGACTGGGAGTCGACTCGACTTAACCCGGAGTCGACTCGCCAACATCTGGAGCTGACTGGCATTTTCGGAGTCGGCTCATCCCATGAATTCAGAGGACATACTTTCTGATTTTCTTCCTCGAGTCGACTCGGATTCTCTTGGAGTCGACTCGGCTCTCAGAGCCCGAAAACTGATCCTCTGTATTTTGGGGTCGTACTGCCTTGGAGTCGACTCGAACTGTCTTGGAGTCGACTCGCCTCTCAGAGACGAAAATACCATCTTCTGTCTTTTGGGGTTGCGCTGTCTAGGAGTCAACTCGCGTATTGCGGGAGTCGACTCGAATCTCAGAGTCAGTAAATTGGTCTTCTGTCTTTTTCCTTGTGTTCCTCTGAGAGTCGACTCTCACTTTCTTTGGAGTCGACTTGCCAACCATCGGAGTCGACTCGCGTTCCACTGGAGTCGACTCGAATCTCAGACCCGAAAACTGCTCTCAGACTTTTCTGCCTGTGACTCCTAGGAGTCGACTCATACTACCCTGGAGTCGACTCGGTGAACATCGGAGTCGACTCGCGCTCTTCAGGAGTCGACTCGTTGACAGGTTCTGAGATGAATCTTTCTGTCCGGCTGTCTGTTGCTCCTTGGAGTCGACTCGGAACTGTAGGAGTCGACTCGAGTGCCTTTCCTTTGAATTTTTCTTAAAACTTGCTCTTCTAAATTGAAGCCTTTGAACTTGAATCTTGGGCCAATGAGGTGTGGCTTTCTTCTAACTTTTCTTGAGAGCTTTGGAGGCCTTCTTGAATTCTTCCAACTTGCTATGTTCCTTGCAAAATAAATAATCTTTCTTCTTGCAACACAAACATTAGTATTTATACTTCAAGATTTTGTGATCATCAAAATCAATCTTTAAATCAATCTTTGGGTCATCAACCTGTTTCCACTGCGGCAAGACGGGGCATTGGAAAAGGAACTGCAAGAGCTTTCTTGCAAGTGTGAAGCCTGATGCAAGTATTGCATCAAAAGGTATGTTTTTATTACATGCCAATATGACATTAAGTTCTTCTGATTCTAATTCATGGGTATTGGATACCGGTTGTGGTTCTCACATATGCAAATCTTTGCATGGACTGCAGAAAATTAGAAGTCTGAAGAAAGGTGACTTCGAGCTATATGGCGCTGGAGGAGAATCCATCCAGGCTGAAGCTGTTGGCACCTACATACTAGAGCTACCCTCCAAAAAGTTCTTGAAGCTAGAAGACTGTTATTTTATGCCAAAAATCATTAGAAATGTTAATTTCAATTTCTTTGTTGCTTAAGAAAGGATTCAAAATAAATGGAAAGAGCAATGGGTTGCTCTATTTCTTTATCTAATGAGTATTATTGTCATGGCACTATGGAAAATGGTCTTTTAGTATTATGTCTTAATAATGTTATGTTTCATATTGGCAAAGATAATAAAAGAAAAAGGGAGAATATTAATAATACCCTCCTCTGGCATACCGATTAGGTCATATTAGTGAGACAAGGTTACACAAGTTGTATAAAGATAAATTCTTTGACCCTTATGATTTGAATCATTAGGAACTTGTGAATCTTGTCTTATGGGTAAAATGACCAAGTCTCCATTCTCGGGACATGGAGAAAGGGCAAGTGAGTTGTTAGAACTCGTACACACTGATGTGTGCGGTCCTATATCAACTCCAGCTAGAGGTGGATACTCTTACTTCATCACATTTACTGATGACTTATCAAGGTTCGGTTTTGTATATCTAATGAAACATAAATCCGAAGCCTTTGATAAATTAAAGAGTATCAAAGTATGGTCGAAAAACAAACTGAAAAGTGTATTAAAATCCTTCGATCTGATCGAGGAGGAGAATACCTTTTTAGTGAATTTTTAGATTATCTTAAATTAAAGGGTATACTCTCTGAATGGACACCTCCATATACGCCACAATTAAATGGTGTAGCTGAAAGGAGGAATCGTACCTATTAGACATGGTACGGTCCATGATGTGCTTCACAAATCTTCCAATTTCCTTCTGGGACATGCCCTAGAAACTGCCTACATTAGTATAAATAGAGTACCATCTAAGTCTGTATCTAGCACTCCATATGAGATATGGAAAGGAAAGAAACCTAATCTTAAGTATCTTAAGATATGGGTTGTCATGCTTATGTCAAAAGAAATTTTGGACATAAGCTAAGTGCTAGATCAGACAGTGTACATTTTGTAGGTTATCCTAAAGACAGTTTAGGATATATCTTCTATGATCCTACCGAACAAAAGGTATTTGTTGCTAGGCATGCCACTTTCTTGGAAAAAGAGTTTTTCTTTAGAAAGGCAAGATAGAAGAATTGAACTTGATGAAGTTCCAAGATGAAGGCGTTCTAGCATGTCATAATGGGCAGCGGAAGCTAGGGATTTTAAAATTTTCTTAATAAAGTCCCTATGCATGAAACCTTTTAAGCCTAGATCACCTTAATGATTACAATCAAATAATATAAAATAAATGCAGAATTAGTAGAATACCTCAAATGCTAATCCAAAGTGTACAATCTCTACGAGGCGTTCAAGTGTCCGCCCTCCAATGGTGATCCACACGAAAACTTGATCAAGACTTAGCTCCAAAGACTTTTGATCCTTAATGCAGAATTCTTCTAAAGAACTCTAACGGCTTGCTTTCCTTCCTTTCTATTTTTCTTTAGCCTTCTAAAATCACTTCTAATCCTTTTGTCCTAATGAAGACCACCTTGTCTTGGCTTAGGACACACTAGAAGCAATGTTAGAAAGAAAGAAACTAATGTAAGAAAGAAGGATATGAGAGAGAGAGAGTTGGATTGATTTCCGATGATTTGAAAACACCGGGAGCATTCCCTATTTATAGATGGCGTACGGATGCATTGTAGCCATCCATTCATGCAATGAAGAGGGGCGTGAGATCAAGTGATGTGTCATTTGATGAGAGGGACATATCAGAAGTAGTTAGGATAAGATGAATGCTTATGATATGGCGCTTCATCCTTATCCATTCCCTAAGCATCTCTTCATGAAATCCACCGTACTCATGCCTCTCTTCATTTCTTCTCACGCATGAAAAAGGGAGCATTCTCAACCATTGATCAAGGCTAGATGATGATCCAAAGGCCCTTATTGGTGCGCCATAAGAAAGAAGGAGAGAGAGAATGATGCGGTTGAAGGGGAAAGTAGTTAGGATATGATGACGTGTCATCTTTATCCAATCCAAGTGGCACTTCTTCATGAGCGCCAATTCTAAATTCACCGCTATTCCCTTCTTTCTCACCGCCATCTGATGTTGACTAAGTCCAATATCACAAGTCCATCACGAGATCATGATCTCCCATCATCCCATGATGAAGATCCAATGGCTCTAATCCATGGCGCCATCCATTTGATCCTTCTCTTCATCCAAATGTTGATCCAACGGTCAAAATTAAATGTTTATCAAATCTAATCCAATTAGACTCAAATCAAGCCAATTTAGGTGCCAACTCTTGGCTAACCCATATTAGAATATGATCTAATCAAATTAGATCAATTAAGAATCAGATTCGAATCCAATTCGAATCAGATTCGAATCCAGTTCGGAATCAGGAGCTAAGGTTTGCAACACCTGCTAGGATGTTTATCTTGCAAACATGATCTAATCCAATTAGACCCTTGATAAGTTTTCTTGTGTGTGACCCATTGGGTTCATACTTAGCCAGCAATAGGTGTGAGTGCGAGTTGACCCAACTTGATTAGAACTCTTCTAATCGATTTAAGTCCAAACTGCGCGAACCCGAACTTAACAATTAGAATCCTTTCTAATTGATGATCGAATTAAACTCTTTAGTTCGATCAAACCTATAAGACAAGATTGACGTCTAGCAACGTGTCATGTCTACCCGGAAAATATGAAATTTGGTGGAAATACCAAAAATACCCTTCAGTGGCAAGTTACCATACAATTCAATCCTTTAATCAAACTGCATCCCAAATATGTATATGAGTATGAAATATATGTCAAACTCAATTTCATATTCATATTTTTCTCAATCTTTTAATGATAATTCAAATAATGAAACATTAGAAACTCTTTCTAATTTTCATTCTGCTTTGATCAAAGGCTTCCTGAATTATCATATGATTAGAATAAATAGGATGCTATCTTCTCTTACTAGAAGTGATTAATTTCTTGTTGACCTACTCATAATCTTCGTACACAATCCACCATATCCAGAAGACCTCGTACATAACTTATTGTCATGAATGAGTGGTAAACCAAAACATAGGTTCATGTGCACAAGATACCATGGTGATCTCAGGTCAAAGGATCAGTTGCACAACTCCCACTAAGAGAATCATCTTTTGACATGTAAGTAAGACTTCATAAGATTCTCTTTGTAGGGTCAATTCAGTGAACTCATTCTTCTAATGAGCACCCCATATCTTTTGTATTAGTGTCTCCACACAAATGATTGTGAGATCAATCATCCTCTGCATCGAGCATACATAAGACATGCCAGTCTTTCTGGTAATCATTGATCCCCGACTCAATGTACCAATGACTGGGAATATTTAAGATTAGGATTTTAGGAATTTTAAGTCTCACTAGTATGATCTCATCATAGTCTTAAAACCATTGCCCTAATCTAAGGAGTTTATCATAAATATAATCAACAGCATATGATAAAATATAATGCCTTTATTCATATTTAAATGTCATGTACATGATTTGGACCAAATCAAAAGAAAAACCCTTCGGCAATACATATTGCGATTGGCTTGTAGGGCATCTACTCTTTCAATCTCCCACTTGCACTAAAGCCAATCGCTCTTATATTTTATCCCCATACAATCGAGGTAGGCGATCGAACTGCTGTTGTGGTAGAGCTTTAGTCAACAGGGTCTGCTAGGTTGTTCTTGGTGTCTACTCGTTCAATGACTATGTCTTGTCTCTCGACAATCTCTCGAACAAGATGGAAGCGTCTTAGAATGTGCTTGGATTTGTGATGAGACCTTGGTTCCTTCGCTTGAGCAACAGCTCCAGTGTTATCACAATAAACTGGGACTGGTCCAGCAATCTCGGAACTACTCCTAAACTCAGAGATGAACTTCTTCATCCAGACAGCTTCTTAGCGGCTTCACTTACAGCAATGTATTCTGCCTCAGTAGTTGAGTCAGCTACAGTTTGCTGTTTGGAACTCTTCCAGCTCACTGTACCACCATTTAGGGTAAAGACATACCCTGAAGTGGACTTGCTATCATCTGGATCTGATTGAAAACTAGAATCAGAAAATCCTTCTAGTTTCAACTCAGATCCTCCATAAACTAGAAAAATATCTTTAGTCCTTCTCAAGTACTTAAGAATATTTTTCACAGCTATCCAAATGATCCTCTCCTGGATCAAGCCTGAAATCTACTTGTTATGGCCTAAGGCATAAGCAATATCAGGCCTAGTACATAGCATAGCATACATAATCGATCCTATTGCCGAAGCATAGGGAATAGAATTCATTCTATTCCTCTCTTCAGATGTCTTAGGAGACATCTTCTTAGAGAGACGTATGGCCATGACTCATAGGCAAATAACCTCTTTTACTTCTTCCATGCTGAATCTTTTCAGGCACATTATCTATGTACCTAGACTGGGACAAGCCTAGCATCCTTTTAGATCTATCCCTATAGATCTTTATACCAAGTATATAGGATGCTTCTCCAAGTCTTTCATGGAAAAGCTTTTTGACAGCCAAGTCTTGATCGATTGTAACATTGGAATATCATTTTCAATGATCAGTATGTCATCTACATACAATATTAAGAAGACAATGGCACTCCGACTAGTCTTCTTGTACACACATGGTTTCATCCACATTTTTGATAAAACCAAACTCTTTGACTGTTGTATCAAAACGGATGTTCCAACTCCTCGATGCTTGCTTTAATCCATAAATGGATCTCTTAAGCTTGCATACTTGATTTGCTCTCTTACTTGAGACAAATCCTTCTGGCTGTGTCATGTAAACTTCTTCCTCAAGATAACCATTAAGGAAGGCGGTTTTGACATCCATCTGCCAGATTTCATAATCATAGTATGCAGCTATTGCAAGCAAAATCCGAATAGATTGAGCATAGCTACTGGCGAAAAAGTTTCATCATAGTCAATTCCTTGCTTTTGCCTGAAACCTTTTGGCACCAATCTAGCCTTGTAGGTTTCTACTTGGCCATCTGCTCCAATCTTTTTCTTATAGACCCATTTGCAACCTATAGGGTTTACACCCTCTGGTGCATCAACCAAAGTCCATACTTGGTTGGTATACATAGAATCTATTTTCGAATTTCATGGCTTCTAGCCATTTGTCAGAGTAATTACTCATGACAGCTTTCCGAATAGGTCAGAGGATCATTATTCTGAACAATGTGGGCTTCATCATTTTCAATGATGAACCCATATCTCTCAGGTGCTCTTCGCACTCTATCTGACCTTCGAGAGGAGATGTGTGTTGTGGTTGTACCTCATCAATGGGTACATCTGGTTGAAGAATTTCTTGTGTTTCTATTTGTAGGTCTTGAACTTCTTCAAGTTCTATTTTTCTATCTTTGCCCTTTTCTAAGATAAACTCTTTTTCTAAGAAAATGGCATGCCTACCTACAAAAACTTTTTGTTCGGTAGGATGATAGAAGATGTATCCTATACTATCTTTAGGATAACCTACAAAAATATATTTATCTGATCTAGCACTTAGCTTGTGTCCAAAATTTCTTTTGACATAAGCTTGACAACCCCATATCTTAAGATACTTAAGATTAGGCTTCTTTCCTCTCCATATCTCATATGGAGTGCTAGGTACAGACTTAGAAGGTACCCTGTTTAATATTAGTGCAGCAGTCTCTAGGGCAAAACTCCAGAAGGAAATAGGAAGATCAGTAAAGCACATCATGGACCGTACCATATCTAATAAAGTACGATTCCTCCGTTCAGCTACACCATTTAATTGTGGCGTATACGGAGGTGTCCATTCAGAGAGAATGCCCTTTTCTTTAAGATGATTTAAAAACTCACTAGAAAGGTATTCACCTCCTCGATCAGATCGAAGGATTTTTAATACACTTTCCGGTTTGTTTTTCAACCATACTTTGATACTCTTTAAACTTATCAAAAGCTTCGGATTTATGTTTCATAAGATACACATATCCGAATTTTGATAAATCATCAGTGAATGTGATGAAGTAAGAGTATCCACCTCTAGCTGGAGTTGTCATAGGACCACATACATCTATGTGTATAAGTCCTAATAACTCACTTGCCCTTTCTCCATGTCCAGTGAATGGAGACTTAGTCATTTTATCCATAAGACAAGATTCACAAGTTCCTAATGATTCATAATCATAAGGATCAAAGAACTCTTCTTTGTATAACTTGTTGATTCTTGATTCACTTATGTGACCAAGTCGGCAATGCCAAAGAAGGGTGTTATTTACTTCCTCTCTCTTTCTTTTATTGCTTTTATTAATATGAAAGACATTGTCATTAAGTAATAAAACAAGAAGACCAATTTTCCATAATGCCATTGCAAAGATGCCTTATTAGAAAAATAAATAGAGCAACCATTGCCCTTTCCATTAATTTCAAATCCTTTCTTTAACAACAAAGGAATGGAAATTACATTCTAATAATTTTGGGCATATAATAACAATCTTCTAATTGTAGGAGCTCTCCCGAAGGTAACTCCAAGTTGTAGGTTCCAACAGCTTCAGCCTGGATGGACTCTCCTCCAGCGCCCATACAGCTTGAAGTCACCTTTCTTCAAAATTTTAATTTTCTGTAGTCCATGCAAAAATTTGCAAATGTGAAAACCACAGGCCGGTATCCAATACCCATGAATTTGAATTTGAAGAACTTAATGACAAGTTGGCATGTAACATAAACATACCTTTTGATGCAACTCTTGCATCGGTCTTCATACTTGCAAGAAAACTCTTGCAATTCCTTTTCCAGTGGCCAGCTTTGCCGCAATGAAAACAGGTACTTGATCCGGAGTTTTTCTTTCCTTTTTTCTTTTTGATGCTACTCTTGGGGTTCAATCGTTTCTTAGAACCCTTATTCTCCGATTTCCTTTTAGAAGTGCCATCTATAAGAAGGAGTGGACCTTTATCCTTCTTAATATGGCCTTCAGCTGTTTTGAGCATATTTAACAGCTCGGGCAGGGAGGTGTTCAGCTTGTTCATGTGAAAGTTCACAACAAACTGAGAGAATGAATCAGGCAGTGATTGCAGGATCAAATCCTGACTGAGCTCACTATCCATAGCAAAACCTAATTGACTTAATCTAGTGATTAAGTCTATAACCATAAGAACATGGTTTTGCACTGGAGTTCCTTCATTCATTCTAGCACGGAACAACTGCTTAGATATCTCATACCTAGCAGTCCTGCTTTGTTCTCCATACAACTCTTTTAAATTGAGAAGTATGGATTGAGTGTCCATGCCTTCATGTTGCCTCTGTAATTCATTGCTCATAGAGGCAAGTATGATACATTTGACAGTCAAACTGTCATTTTTCCACATCTTATGTGTGGCAACCTCCTCTTCTGTAGCATCATCCCCTAGATCTCCAAGATCAGGGGTTTCAAGTATATAGGAAATTTTCTCCTGAGTGAGTACTATCTTTAAATTCCTCAACCAGTCCACATAGTTTGGTCCGGTCAACTTGTTGGCATCTAAGATGCCTCTTAATGAAAGTGAAGAAGCCATTTAATAATTCTACATATGCAAGAACATAACTAATATAAGCAGACCAATCATGATGACATGTTTGCAACTAGATAAGGACTTTAATCTAATTTGTCTCTGTGGAGTGATTGATTAAAACCCCATTTGATTTTGATGAGCTCAAAGCATTTGAGTATATCTTTTGATTACTAATGAATTCAATTGAGTGTTTCAGTGAAAATCCTGTCTAAGTGTCCTAAGACTTGGTTCATAATTTTTGGATAAGTTAAGGAGTCTGTTTGAACCAATGTCTGAGACTCGAGTCGACTTCCGAGTATCACGAGTCGACTCCAAGCGTATCAAGTTCACTGGCACGAGCTCGAGTCGACTCCAGATAAGTACGAGTCGACTCCGACTGAGAACAGACAGAAGGACAGAAAGCTTCAACGCAGAACCTGTCAGCGAGTCGACTCCCGAAGTGCGCGAGTCGACTCCGATGTTCACCGAGTCGACTCCAAGGAAGTAAGAGTCGACTCCAAGCAGTCACAGGCAGAAAAGTCAGAGAACAGTTTTCGGGTCTGAGATTCGAGTCGACTCCAGTGGAACGCGAGTCAACTCCGATAGGTGGCAAGTCGACTCCAAAGAAAGCATGAGTCGACTCTCAGCGGTACACAAAGAAAAAGTCAGAGAGCATTTTATGGACTCTAAGATTCGAGTCGACTCCCGCAATACGCGAGTCGACTCCAAGACACCGCGACCCCAAGACAGACAGAAAACCAAGTTACTGCCTCTGAGATTCGAGTCGACTCCCAGACAGCTCGAGTCGACTCCAAGATAGCTTCACGTCAAAAGGCAGAAGACCATCTTTCGGAAACTGAGAGCCGAGTCGACTCCAAGGAAGTTCGAGTCGACTCCAAGACTGGACGAGCCAAAAGACAGAGGATCGGGAGTTCGGGCTCTGAGATTCGAGTCGACTCCCAGGACAGTCGAGTCGACTCGAGTGGACAAAATTCAAAATTGGATCCACGGATTTCAGTGGATGAGCCGACTCCAAAATTGCCAAGTCAGCTCCAGAAGTTGACGAGTCGACTCCAGGTCAAGACGAATCGACTCCCAGTCGTGAAGGCAACTTTAATTCAAATTTGGAACAGTTGCCGAGTCGACTCCGGAAAAGCTTGAGTCGACTCCCGCTACAGCCGAGTCGACTCCTGATCGCGCGAGTCGACTCCAACCCACCAACGGTCATATTGTCAAGCTGCGCAGAGTGTTCAGAACGGGCAGAAAAAGCACTCTAACGGCTAGTTTCCGTGGAGGTTGGCTTAAATAGCCACAGAGGACTGTAGCAAGGCAGAGAACAACCATTCCACTCCAACTAATCAAGCATTCAAGCTCTGCAACGTGCTCTTCAACGAAAAAGAGGAAGATCTGCATTTACTGCTTCCAACTACATCTTCCCAGCAATTAAAGCCTCCTTCTCCTGCATTCAAGTCGACTACTCTTTCAAGAGGAGACCAGAAGTTTAAGAAGCCATTCCTCATCTCCAATCTAAAAGCGTTTGAGGCTTCTTAACTTCATTTATTGTTCATATTGTTTTCATCTGCTTTTTGAGAAGCTCATTTTCTGTTTTCTTTCTACAACTTGTATTTACTTGGTTCAATCGGGGATTGAATCAAGGGGATTGAGGTTGGTTGGTGAGCCGAGTTAAAACCAACGTGTGTAAGGGTTTGATTGTGATCCCGGGAAAACAATCGGGGCGGTTCTAGTCGGTGAGCCTGGGAAAACCGACCAAGTTCGTTGTGAGCTCGTTAAAACAACAAGTTGGTTGTGAGCTTGGAAAACAACCTGCTGTAATCCAAGGGGGTTATAGTGAATTCCCAAGTGAGACTTGGAGAGTGGACGTAGGAGCAAGGGTTAGCTCCCAACCACTATAAAACCTTGTGTTTGTGTTGGATTGTCTCTCTTCTTCTTCCCCTCACATCACTCACAGCACTTAGCATTAATTAAATAACTTGCAATAGTTTTTAATTAGTCAACCACATCGTTTTAATTATTCAAATTATTTTAAAACCCAATTCACCCCCCCCCCACTTGGGTTGTCTATCTGGGCAACAAGTGGTATCAGAGCCTAAACTCTTCCACCCAAGAGTTAAAAGATCAAAATGACAACCCCATTTGGATCTTCCCACATTGAGGGTCAGTCTACCCAAAGACCCCCTTTCTTTAATGGATCCGACTACTCATACTGGAAGGCTAGGATGAGAATATTCATCCAAGCCCAAGACTATGAGATGTGGACCATTGTAGTAAATGGCCCATACATCCCATCCATATATGTAGAGGGTATCAAGGTACCCAAACTAGAAAAGAATTGGGATGAACATGACATGAGGAAGGCACAACTAAACTCTAAAGCTATGAATGTGTTTTATTGTGCCTTGGATAGAAATGAATTCAATAGGGTCTCTACTTGCAACTCTGCAAAAGAGATTTGGGATAGACTTGAAGTGACCCATGAGGGCACGAATCAAGTTAAAGAATCCAAAATTAATATATTGGTTCATAGGTATGAACTATTTAAAATGGATTCTAATGAGACAATCACTAGCATGTTCACTAGGTTTACTAACATTGTCAATGGCCTAAAAAGCCTTGGCAAGAGCTATACTAACAGTGATCTTGTCAGGAAAATACTTCGCTGCCTACCAAGGTCATGGGAAGCCAAGGTGACGGCAATCCAAGAAGCTAAAGACTTGAACAAGCTTCCACTTGAAGAGCTCCTTGGATCCCTAATGACTCACGAGCTAACCATGAAGCAACACAGCGAAGAGGAGTCCTCCCACAAGAAAAAGGTAATAGCTCTTAAGTCTACTTCATCTAACAAGGACTTGTCTTGCAGTAGCAGCAGTGACGAAGAAGAGAATGAGGAAGATGATGGTGAGGCTCTTCTTGTGCGCAAGTTCAAGAAATTCATCAACCACAAGAAGTCCTATCATCAAAGGAGAGGCCCCTCAAATTCCTACCGCAAGGACAAAGATAAGGAAAGGGAAAATGAGGGGATTGGGTGTTACGAGTGCAAGAAGCCGGGTCACATAAGAGCTGAGTGCCCCTTACTGAAGAAGAGGAGTAAGTACAAGAAGAAGAAGGCTCTTGTCACAACACTATCCGACTCCGACTCATCATCCTCCTCATCAGATGATGAACAAGAAGAGAAGGCCAATTTCTGCTTCATGGCCAATGAAAACGAGGTAACTTCCGATACGCATCCTGATTTTTCTTTTGATGAACTTTATGATGCATTTAATGAATTAATGGTAGAATATAAGGCCATAAATCTTAAGAATAAAGAACTAAAAATAGCTAATCAATCATACCTACATAAATACGATAAATTAGTTAAGGATAAGGATTTAATCATCAAAGAAAATATAGAACTTAAGACAAGCAACCAACTTTTAACTCAAAAGACTAGTACCTTAACTAAAGATAATGAAAAACTAACTAAGGAACTTTCAGAACTTAAAAATCATAAACAAATCTTAAATAAGGATCTCACAAAAGAACTTAATGACCTAAAAGCAGAAAATCAAACTCTAACTAAAGAACTTAACAAATACAAACCCTTAGTTGAAAAATTTACATATAGTTCTGAAAAATTAAACATGATACTTAATAGTCAACGAGCCGTATTTAATAAAGCGGGTTTAGGGTATAAACCAAGAAATAAACAAAAACTTCTTAGTAACTTCTTTGTTAAAGCTGGAAAAACTAAAACTAAGAAAATAACTTGCTTTTGCTGTGGTACTATAGGTCATAAAGCGAATGTGTGTAATTTTAGGAAAAATAAAACAAAAAGAAAAATTAAAAGGGTATGGGTTCCAAAAGGAACCAACTTGACTAACCATGAAGGACCCAAGAAAACTTGGGTACCTAAGATGACATGATTTGCTTGTGTAGGAGTGTCTTGCAGCCAAGGTCAACAAAAACTGCTGGTACTTGGATAGTGGCTGCTCAAGGCACATGATGGGTGACAAAGATCAATTTTTCACCCTTGAAGCTAAGAAGGGAGGTGCTGTGACTTTTGGAGACAACAACCAAGGTCACATCATTGGTATTGGTAAAGTTCAAATCACCCCTTCTACTTTTATTGATAATGTTAAATATGTTGATGGTCTTAAGCATAACTTATTAAGCATTAGTCAATTATGTGATAAAGGGTATGATGTTATGTTTAAGCCATCACTATGCATTATAACAAACCCTAATGATAATAGTTTAGTTTTTAAAGGGATTAGACGTGGAAATGTATATGTTGTAGACCTAGAAGATCATGCAAAACATAACCAATGTTTAGTTGTAAATGAAACTAAAGATAATGATGCTAGTTGGTTATGGCACCGTAAGTTAGGTCATGCAAGCATGGACACAATAACTAAACTAGTTAAAAGAGACTCCGTGATAGGTTTGCCAAAATTAAAATTTGAAAAGAACAAAATATGTGAAGCATGTCAATTTGGCAAACAATCTAGGAACTCTTTTAAATTCATAAAATGTGTCTCTACCTCTAGGCCTCTAGAATTATTACACATGGACCTATTTGGTCCAACTAGAACAACAAGCCTAGGTGGAAATAAATATGGTCTAGTTATAGTAGATGATTACTCTAGGTACACATGGGTCATGTTCCTAGTGCATAAGGATCAAGCATTTTCTATGTTTAAGAAGTTCCATAAGGAAGTAACAAATGCTAGAGAGTCTTCAGTCATAGCCATTAGAAGTGACCATGGTACCGAATTCGAAAATCAGTCATTTAATGAATTTTGTAGTAAGAAGGGGATAACCCATAATTTCTCAGCACCTAGGACATCACAACAAAATGGAGTAGTGGAAAGGAAGAATAGAACACTAGAGGAAATGGCTAGAACTATGTTATGTGAAAGTAACCTCCCTAAGTACTTTTGGGGAGAAGCCATTAATACCTCTTGTCACATACTAAATAGAGTTCTATTGAGACCCATTATAAAAAAAACACCTTATGAACTGTGGAAAAATAGAAAACCAAAGGTTAATTATTTTCATGTTTTTGGATGTAGGTGTTTTGTGCATAATAATGGGAAAGATAATCTAGGAAAATTTGACCCTAAATCTGATGAAGGAATATTCTTAGGTTATTCTACAACTAGTAAAGCCTATAGAGTCTTTAATAAAAGAACCTTAGTTATAGAAGAATCTATACATGTTGTTTTTGATGACTCTAGTGACATCTCGTCTAGTAAGAAGGTTAATTTTGATGATGATATGGAAATACTTGAAGAAAAGATAGATGAGATGGGATTACAAGATGATAATCAAAAGTTGATTGAAGGAGAATCATCAAGCCAAGAGGCTATTATGGATCATGGGCTAACTAAAGCTTGGAGGTATGTTCATGGGCATCCTAAGGAACTAATTCTAGATGATCCATCTCAACCCGTTAGGACTAGAGCATTCCTTAGAAATTTGAATAACCATCTAGCTTTTGTTTCACACTTTGAGCCCAAACATATAGAAGAAGCCGAAAATGATGTAAATTGGATAAATGCAATGCAAGAAGAACTAAACCAATTTACTAGAAACAAAGTGTGGAATCTAGTAGAGAGACCTTCTGAATATCCAATTATTGGTACTAAATGGATTTATAAAAATAAACTTGATGAAAATGGAATTGTTATAAGGAATAAGGCTAGACTAGTAGCAAAGGGGTATAATCAAGAAGAAGGTATAGATTTTGATGAAACCTTTGCTCCCGTAGCTAGACTTGAGGCGATTAGACTACTATTAGCATATGCATGCTCTAAGGACTTCAAACTATTTCAAATGGATGTAAAAAGTGCATTTTTAAATGGGTATATTAATAAGGAGGTATATGTAGAACAACCTCCTGATTTTGAAAATCATCAATACCCCAATCATGTATATAAGCTAAATAAAGCACTTTATGGTTTAAAACAAGCACCTAGAGCATGGTATGAGAGGCTTAGTAAATTTCTATTAGAACATGAATTCTCTAGGGGAAATTTAGATACAACACTATTTCTGAAAAAACAAAATAAGGATATGTTATTAGTACAGATTTATGTTGATGATATCATTTTCGGTGCTACTAACAATCGCCTCTGCGAGGAATTTGCTGATTTGATGCAGAGTGAGTTTGAGATGAGCATGATGGGAGAGCTGAACTACTTTCTCGGGCTTCAAATCAAACAGTCTGAAGGAGGCATCTTCATCAATCAAGCCAAATATATCAAGGAGATGCTCAAGAAGTTTGACATGGAGGGAAACAAGTCAATCAGCACCCCCATGAGCTCATCATGCAAGTTAGACCAAGATGAATCAGGTAAATCTGTAAATCAAAAACTTTATAGAGGTATGATAGGATCTTTACTGTATCTTACTGCAAGTAGATCTGATATTATGTTTAGTGTGTGCATGTGTGCTAGATATCAGGCTAATCCTAAAGAATCACATCTAGTTGCAGTTAAGAGAATTTTTAAATACTTAATAGGAACTAAGAACATAGGGCTATGGTACTCTAAAGAATCTAGCCTAAACTTAATAGGGTACACAGATTCAGACTTCGCTGGATGTAAGCTTGATAGAAAAAGTACCAGCGGGTCGTGTCAATTTCTAGGAGAAAACCTTATCTCATGGTTTAGCAAGAAACAAAACTCGGTTGCATTATCCACTGCAGAAGCTGAATATGTTGCAGCCGGGAGTTGTTGTGCTCAAATCTTATGGATTAAACAACAATTAGAAGATTATGGCATTAAACAAGATAAAATTTTCATTAATTGTGATAATACAGGTGCCATAAACCTAACTAAAAATCCAATTCAACATTCAAGAACTAAACACATTGAGATAAGACATCACTTCATAAGAGATCATGTATTGAATGGTGATATGACACTCCAATTTGTTTGTACTGATAATCAATTAGCAGATATTTTTACAAAACCCCTAAGTGAAGAGAGGTTTAGTGTGCTTAGGAGGGGATTAGGAGTGATTGATCCATCCTAGTGGTTCCACTAGATACATTGATTTTGATGATTACAATGTGGTTAAAAATAGAGTTTCTTTCCAATGATCATCAAATCAGATCTTAATTAAGTGATTTTCCGTCATTCGGCACGATTATAGCATGAGTTTTAGGTGCGTGCCAAAGTTAGAGACGACTCAAGTAAGTTTCAGAGCCGGCTCCTAAGGGGGAGTCGACTCGCGCATTGGCGGGAGTCGACTCGCAAAGATGACAGCAGAGGGGGAGTCGACTCGCATACTGTCGGGAGTCGACTCGAGGTCCACAGGCGCATAAGGAGAGTCGACTCGCGCATATTCTGGAGTCGACTCGAGGTCGAGTCGACTCGCGACTCAGTGGAGTCGACTCGCACTCGGGATCCGACTTTTTAACCCTAGATTTGTCGTTTCGAAAACACTTTTCTTTCAAGCCGCCACTGTTCAAAAAGCCCTAGAGCCGACTCCTAGGTCGTCCCCGATCGTCTCCAAGCCATTTTCCCGTCGATTCTTCGCCGGACATTGAGTTCTCCTCCCTTCCTAGGTCATTCCCGGTCGGTTCCGAGTCTTTTCCGTCGGTCCTTCACCGTCCTCTAGGTTTTTCCTCTCAGTTTAGGTCAAAATGCCGCGTAAGACCGTAGTTAGGAAGAGGTCCCGACCCGAGGCCGGTCCCGAGCGGCGCTCCAAGGCGCGGCACGATCCCGCGAGGCAACCACCTCCGGCTCGTTCCCCGCCTAGGGCGGTTCCCGCGAGGCCATTGGCCGGAAAGGTCGTCTCCACCGGGAGGTATGTCGATTTCGACTTCCTCTCCCGGGAAGAGTTCACCATAGGTGATAGACTTAGGGCCCAGGGCCTAGAGTACTTCCTTACACTGGACCTCCCCACATACCTGGGCCTTATTAGAGAGTTCTATGGTACCATCCATCGGGGAGATGGAGGTATCGAGGGCACAGTAGCCGGTGTCCCTTTGCGTGTCACGGAGGATCTTATTGCCCACATCCTCCACCTTCCATTAGTAGGGGTGGCTCCCGCACACCCTGAGGATAGGGTTGAGGCCCTTACGGCCGTTCTAGGACATCCACCCCAGTCACCTCTAGACGAGGTATCCGCGAGCTCACTACCGATTGAGGTGCGGATCCTCTTGAGTATTTTGTCTAGATCCATCTTCCCTAAGACAGGGAGATTTGATTTTGTAAATGAGAGAGACCTAGCTCTTATGTTCTATATCCTTCAGGACACCCCAATCAACTTGCCTAAGCTCATCTATAGGTATATGTGTGAGCCCCTAGATAGACCTAGGCTCACCCTCCCATACGGCATGATTTTCACCCTTCTTTTTAGGGAGTACGAGGTTCCCATTCCTGAGGGGGAGCCCTTTCGCGCTTTGCGATGGACTGATCGCACGCGTGCGGGGACCCTACACAGGATGGGATTTCGGAAGAGAGAGGGGGTATGGGTTAGGAAGTCTACCCTCACCGCTCAGACCACCAGACCTTCACCCAGTCCTGAGCCCGATTCAGACTACCCAGACCTTCCAGACCATCCAGACCTTCCATCCACTCCTCCTGCTCCTACCACCTCCGCCGGACCTTCCTCCTCGGCTCCACCATCCATGGAGGTCCGGATTGATCCTGAGCAGCTCCGGGAGCTGCGACAGGAGATAGTCAGAGATGTGAGGGATGAGCTGCTTCGGGAGCTCCGAGGTGCGGTGCCTGCTCCCACTCCTGCACCCGTATCTTCTCAGTTGGTCCCTTCCTTGACAGCCGTGACTGACATGACGGCTCATGTACGGGAAGAGATCTACAATGTCCGAAGTTTGGTCCAGGCCCAGTTCCACAGCATGAGTGAGGTCACGAGCACCACTCGACAGATGCGAGAGGACATAGGTCGTGACATGCACACCACCACCGAGGGGGCCGAGCGCTTGTCGAATGTACTCATCGACAAGCTGGACGCACTTCAGACGTCGGTGACTGGGCTTCAGACGTCGGTGACTGAGCTCTCCACTACACATAGCAGAGTCACTACGTCTATTATCACGCAGCTTGGCCATGTTACAGATGCAGTCACCCTCCTCATGGAGCAGAGCCGATTGAGAGGAGGAGCCACATCCACGAGAGGAGGACCCACATCCTCGAGAGGAGGTGCCTCATCCTCGAGGAGGCCATAGATGTTTTTGTGTTTTGTCTTGTTTTACTTTACTTATTGTATTCTCACATGTATTCACATTCATATCAATACAATGAGTAGACATTTTATCTTCAATTATGTGCCATTTGATAATTGGTTGTGCCATTGATTGTATGTAATTGCCTCCTTTTTGATATGATGACAAAAAGGGGGAGAAATAAAATATGTAAAAAAAAAGGGGAGAAATATGTATAAAGTATGTAAAAGGGGCGAAATATGTAAAAGAAATCAATGGAAATCAATAAAAACATAAAACTCTTAAAAACACACAAATTTGTTCTAAGTGGATTCGGTACCTCGAGGCTCATTATCTCTCTTTTGGGGCTCCTAATGGAGTAATCTCCAGAATCTATTCAAGGGATATTCGGAGATTAGCTAAATCCTACACAAGAACAAATTGACAGATTTTCCCTCTAAATACAAAAAATTCAGTTCAAAAACTTCAAAGCATTAAAAGGAAATTCAGAGAATCAAAACATAGTTGAATGCATATGTTGAGGGGGAGAATCTGAATTTTAATCAAACTAAATCATTAATGACATATAAGCCAAACAATTGATTGCATAATATGAAGGCTTATATAATTCCAAATGAAAGGGGGAGCTTTAACTCCGAAATTTATTGTTTCACTCCTTTCAAGCTTGGATAAATTGAATTACCAGACATTTGAATTCATTTATGGATTTTATTTCATTATTTATTGAGCAATTCATTTTACATATACTCAAAGTTTTGTTATCATCAAAAAGGGGGAGATTGTGGAGTGATTGATTAAAACCCCATTTGATTTTGATGAGCTCAAAGCATTTGAGTATATCTTTTGATTACTAATGAATTCAATTGAGTGTTTCAGTGAAAATCCTATCTAAGTGTCCCAAGACTTGGTTCATAATTTTTGGATAAGTTAAGGAGTCTATTTGAACCAATGTCTGAGACTCGAGTCGACTCCCGAGTATCACGAGTCGACTCCAAGCGTATCAAGTTCACTGGCACGAGCTCGAGTCGACTCCAGATAAGTACGAGTCGACTCCGACTGAGAACAGACAGAAGGACAGAAAGCTTCAACTCAGAACCTGTCAGCGAGTCGACTCCCGAAGTGCGCGAGTCGACTCCGATGTTCACCGAGTCGACTCCAAGGAAGTAAGAGTCGACTCCAAGCAGTCACAGGCAGAAAAGTCAGAGAACAGTTTTCGGGTCTGAGATTCGAGTCGACTCCAGTGGAACGCGAGTCGACTCCGATAGGTGGCAAGTCGACTCCAAAGAAAGCATGAGTCGACTCTCAGCGGTACACAAAGAAAAAGTCAGAGAGCATTTTATGGACTCAGAGATTCAAGTCGACTTCCGCAATACGCGAGTCGACTCCAAGACACCGCGACCCCAAGACAGACAGAAAACCAAGTTACTGCCTCTGAGATTCGAGTCGACTCCCAGACAGCTCGAGTCGACTCCAAGACAGCTTCACGTCAAAAGGCAGAAGACCATCTTTCGGAAACTGAGAGCCGAGTCGACTCCAAGGAAGTTCGAGTCGACTCCAAGACTGGACGAGCCAAAAGACAGAGGATCGGGAGTTCGGGCTCTGAGATTCGAGTCGACTCCCAGGACAGTCGAGTCGACTCGAGTGGACAAAATTCAAAATTGGATCCACGGACTTCAGTGGATGAGCCGACTCCAAAATTGCCAAGTCAGCTCCAGAAGTTGACGAGTCGACTCCAGGTCAAGACGAGTTGACTCCCAGTCGTGAAGGCAACTTTAATTCAAATTTGGAACAGTTGCCGAGTCGACTCCGGAAAAGCTTGAGTCGACTCCCGCTACAGCCGAGTCGACTCCTGATCGCGCGAGTCGACTCCAACCCACCAACGGTCATATTATCAGGCTGCGCAGAGTGTTCAGAACGGGCAGAAAAAGCACTCTAACGGCTAGTTTCCGTGGGGGTTGGCTTAAATAGCCACAGAGGACTGTAGCAAGGCAGAGAACAACCATTCCACTCCAACTAATCAAGCATTCAAGCTCTGCAACGTGCTCTTCAACGAAAAAGAGGAAGATCTGCATTTACTGCTTCCAACTACATCTTCCCAGCAATTAAAGCCTTCTTCTCCTGCATTCAAGTCGACTACTCTTTCAAGAGGAGACCAGAAGTTTAAGAAGCCATTCCTCATCTCCAATCTAAAAGCGTTTGAGGCTTCTTAACTTCATTTATTGTTCATATTGTTTTCATCTGCTTTTTGAGAAGCTCATTTTCTGTTTTCTTTCTACAACTTGTATTTACTTGGTTCAATCGGGGATTGAATCAAGGGGATTGAGGTTGGTTGGTGAGCCGAGTTAAAACCAACGTGTGTAAGGGTTTGATTGTGATCCCGGGAAAACAATCGGGGCGGTTCTAGTCGGTGAGCCTGGGAAAACCGACCGAGTTCGTTGTGAGCTCGTAAAACAACAAGTTTGGTTGTGAGCTTGGAAAACAACCGGCTGTAATCCAAGGGGGTTATAGTGAATTCCCAAGTGAGACTTGGGGAGTGGACGTAGGAGCAAGGGTTAGCTCCGAACCACTATAAAACCTTGTGTTTGTGTTGGATTGTCTCTCTTCTTCTTCCCCTTACATCACTCACAGCACTTAGCATTAATTAAATAACTTGCAATAGTTTTTAATTAGTCAACCACATCGTTTTAATTATTCAAATTATTTTAAAACCCAATTCACCCCCCCCCACTTGGGTTGTCTATCTGGGCAACAGTCTCCTACTATTTTTATCGAATATCATAGCCCTCTCCTATGATAAACGTGAAAATATAATTTTTCTTAGTAGGGTTGAGATCTGTGGAGTGATCGATTAAAACTCCGTTTGATTTTGATGAGCTCAAAGCATTTGAGTATATCTTGTGATTACTAATGAATTCAATTGAGTGTTTCAGTGAAAATCCTGTCCAAGTGTCTCTAGACTTGGTTCATAGCATTTTGGATAAGTTAAGAAGTCTGCATGAACCAATGTCCGAGATACGAGTCGACTCCCGAGTTTCACGAGTCGACTCCAAGCGTATCAAGGTTACTGGCACGAGCTCGAGTCGACTCCTGATCAGTACGAGTCGACTCCGACTGAAAACAGACAGAAGGACAGAAGAGCAGTTTTTCAGGTCTGAGATTCGAGTCGACTCCAGTGGAATGCGAGTCGACTCCCAGCGGTACACACAGAAAAAGTCAGAGAGCGTTTTATGGACTCTGAGATTCGAGTCGACTCCAGTGGAACGCGAGTCGACTCCCAGCGGTACACAAAGAAAAAGTCAGAGAGCGTTTTATGGACTCTGAGATTCGAGTCGACTCCCGCAGTACGCGAGTCGACTCCGAGACTGTGCGACCATCGACAGACAGAAGACCATGTTACTGCCTCTGAGATTCGAGTCGACTCCCAGACAGCTCGAGTTGACTCCAAGACAAGCTTCACGTCAAAAGGCAGAAGACCAACTTTCGGAAACTGAGAGCCGAGTCGACTCCAAGGAAGTTCGAGTCGACTCCAAGACTGGATGAGCCAAAAGACAGAGAATCGGAAGTTCGGGCTCTGAGATTCGAGTCGACTCCCAGGACAGTCGAGTCGACTCGAGTGGACAAAATTCAAATTTGGATCCACGGACTACAGAGGATGAGCCGACTCCAAAATTGCCAGGTCAGCGCCAGAAGTTGGCGAGTCGACTCCGGGTCAAGACGAGTCGACTCCCAGTCAAGACGGCAACTTTAATTCAAACTGGGAACAGTTGCCGAGTCGACTCCGGAAAAGCTCGAGTCGACTCCTGCTACAGCCGAGTCGACTCCTGATCGCGCGAGTCGACTCCAACCCACCAACGGTCACATTGTCAGGCTGCGCAGAGTGTGCAGAACGGCCAGAAAAAGCAGAGTAACGGCTAGTTTCCGTAGGGGTTGGCTTAAATAGCCACAGAAGACTGTAGCAAGGTAGAGAACACACATTCCACTCCTAGCATTCAAGTCTTCAAGCTCTCTAAGTGCTCTTCAACGAGAAAAAGAGAAGATCTGCATTTACTGCTCCACCAACATCTTCCCAGCATTCAAAGCTTCCTCCTCCTGCTTTCAAGTCGATCACTCTTTCAAGAGGAGACCGGAGTTCCAGAAGCCACACCTCTTCACCATCTTAAAAGCGTTTGAGGGCTTCTAACTCCTTTACGATTATATTGTTTTAAATCTGCTTTTTGAGAAGCTATTTTCTGTTTTCTTCTATCTCGTGTATTTACTTGATTCAATCGGAGGATTGAATCAAGGGGATTAAGGTTGGTTGGTGAGCCGGTTTAAAACCAACGAGTGTAAGGGTTTGATTGTGAGCCCGGGAAAACAATCGGGGTTGGTTCTAGTCGGTGAGCCTGGGAAAACCGACCGAGTTCGTTGTGAGCTCGTAAAACAACAAGTTCGGTTGTGAGCTTGCAAAACAACCGGCTGTAATCCAAGGGGGTTATAGTGAAATTCCCAAGTGAGACTTGGGGAGTGGACGTAGGAGCAAGGGTTAGCTCCGAACCACTATAAAACTTTGTATTTGTAGTGCATTGTCTCTCATCTTCTTCCCCACACATTACTCACAGCACTTAGCTTTAATTAAATAACTAGCTATAGTATTTCGTTAATCATCCACAAAGTTTTAATTAGCTAAGTTAATTTAAAAACCCAATTCACCCCCCCTCTTGGGTTGTCTATCTGGGCAACAAGTGGTATCAGAGCCAAAAACTCTTCCACTCAAGAGTTAAAAGATCAAAATGACAACCCCATTTGGATCTTCTCACATTGAGGGTCAGTCCACCCAAAGACCTCCTTTCTTCAATGGATCCGACTACTCATACTGGAAGGCTAGGATGAGAATATTCATCCAAGCCCAAGACTATGAGATGTGGACCATTGTAGTGAATGGCCCATACATCCCATCCACATATGTAGAGGGTGTTAAGGTACCCAAACTAGAAACGGATTGGGATGAACATGACATGAGGAAGGCACAACTAAACTCTAAAGCAATGAATGTGTTTCATTGTGCCTTAGACCGTAATGAATTCAATAGAGTTTCAACTTGTAATTCTGCAAAAGAAATTTGGGACAGACTTGAAGTGACCCATGAGGGCACGAATCAAGTCAAGGAATCCAAAATAAACATCTTGGTTCATAAATATGAACTATTCAAAATGGATTCAAATGAAACAATCACAAGCATGTTCACTAGGTTTACTGATATTGTCAATGGCCTAAAAAGCCTTGGCAAGAACTATACTAACAGTGAACTTGTCAGGAAAATCCTTCGGTGTCTACCAAGGTTGTGGGAAGCCAAGGTGACGGCGATCCAAGAAGCTAAAGACTTGAACAAGCTTCAACTTGAAGAGCTCCTTGGATCCCTGATGATGCATGAGCTTACCATGAAACTGAAAGAGTAGATGCCCTACAAGCCAATCGCAATATGTATTGCGAAAGATTTTTTCTTTTGATTTGTCCAAATCATGTACATGACATTTAAATATGAATAAAGGCGTTATGTTTTATCATATGTTGTTGATTATATTTATGATAAACTCCTTAGTTTAGGGCAATGGTTTTAAGACTATAATGAGATCATACTAGTGAGACTTAAAATCCTAAAATCCTAATCTTAAATATTTCCAGTCATTGGTACATTGAGTCGGGGATCAATGATTACCGAAAAGACTGGCATGTCTTATGTATGCTCGATGCAGAGGATGATTGATCTCACAATCATTTGTGTGGAGACACTAATACAAAGATGTGGGTGCTCATTAGAGGAATGAGTTCACTGAATTGACCTACAAAGAGAAATCTTATGAAGTCTTACTTACATGTCAAAAGATGATTCTCTTAGTGGAAGTTGTGCAACTGATCCTATGACCTGAGATCACCATGGTATCTTGTGCACATGAACCCATATTTTGGTTTACACTCATTCATGACAATAAGTTATGTACGAGGTCTTCTGGATATGGTGAATTGTGTACGAAGATTATGAGTAGGTCAACAAGGAATTAATCACTTCTAGTAAGAGAAGATAGCATCCTATTTATTCTAATCATATGATAATTCAGGAAACCTTTGATCAAAGTAGAATGAAAATTAGAAAGAGTTTCTAATGTTTCATTATTTGAATTATCATTAAAAGATTGAGAAAAATATGAATATGAAATTGAGTTTGACATATATTCATACTCATATGCATATTTGGGATGCAGTTTGATTAAAGGATTGAATTGCATGGTAACTTGCCACTGAAGGGTATTTTTGGTATTTCCACCAAATTCCATATTTTCCGGGTAGACATGACACGTTGCTAGACGTCAATCTTGTTTTATAGGTTTGATCAAATTAAAGAGTTAATTCGATCACCAATTAGAAAGGATTCTAATTGTTAAGTTCGGGTTCGCGTAGTTTGGACTTAAATCGATTAGAAGAGTTCTAATCAAGTTGGGTCAACTCGCACTCACACCTATTGCTGGCTAAGTATGGAACCCAATGGGTCACACACAAGAAAACTTATTAAGGGTCTAATTGGATTAGATCATGTTTGCAAGATAAACATCCTAGCAGGTGTTGCAAACCTTAGCTCCTAATTCGAATTGGATTCGAATCTGATTCGAATTGGATTCGAATCTGATTCTTAATTGATCTAATTTGATTAGATCATATTCTAATATGGGTTAGCCAAGAGTTGGCACCTAATTGGCTTGGTTTGAGTCTAATTGGATTAGATTTAATAAATCATTCAATCGAGACCGTTAGATCTTGATCTACCGTTGGATGAAGACATAATGGAGAGTTGGTTTAACCCAATTGGATTGGGTTAGAGGATGGCTACCATAATTGACCATTGGATCTTAATCCCACCATTGGATGAAGACATAATGGGTCAAGTGAATGGCGCCTTGCATTGGAGCCCTTGGATCATCATCATGAAAGATCAAGAGGTGAGGCGTGATGGACATGTGATTAGCATGTGATGTTGACTTGGTCAAAATATGGCACCACATGAAAGGACATATCATTTGATACACCTCCTCACTTGATCTGCACCTCCTCTTATTTGATATGGCCCTTTAGATGATGCCCTTTCATGAGAGGATGTGTGGATGGGATGCATCCCTTGGAGATGCATCCCTACACCTATTATAAATAGGTTAGCACTCCATGGGTTTCATCATTCCAATTCCACCCCACTCCTCTCTTCTTTCTTTCTTACATTAGTTTCTTTCTTTCTAGCATTGCTTCTAGTGTGTCCTAAGCCAAGACAAGGTGGTCTTCTTTAGGACAAAAGGATTAGAAGTGATTTTAGAAGGCTAAAGAAAAATAAAAAGGAAGGAAAGCAAGCCATTAGAGTTCTTTAGAAGAATTCTGCATTAAGGATCAAAAGTCTTTGGAGCTAAAGTCTTGATCAAGTTTTCGTGTGGATCACCATTGGAGGGCGGACACTTGGACGCCTCGTGGAGATTGTACACTTTGGATTAGCATTTGAGGTATTCTACTAATTCTGCATTTATTTTATATCATTTGATTGTAATCATTAAGGTGATCTAGGCTTAAAAGGGTTTCATGCATAGGGACTTTATTAAGAAATTTTTAAAATCCCTAGCTTCCGCTGCGCATTATAACATGCTAAAACCCTACAGTGGTATCAGAGCAAAGGTCCAAGAGTTGTGACCGATCTCCGGGAACTCTCACGCGTGATCGTGTGACGAAGCGTGGCTCTCCGTCCGGAGGCGTATAGAGATGCGTGCTCTGATAGGTATACATGGGTGTCACCCTATTTTTAATAGGACCGAACCCATGTAGGAGTGGAGACTCCCCCTACAGTGGTATCAGAGCCATCCTTAATTGGTTCAATCAAATAATTATGTATGATGTATGATTATTAATTTACTATGAGATAGTAATGTCATATGCTTAGAGAAATGTTGAAATGTATGATTAATATATGATATGTTATGTAATAAAATATCATGATATGAAATTTTCCATATGAAAATATGTTGAAGCATGTTAATTAATTGCTTATGATTTATACATGCTATGAGATAGCCATGATGCATAATAGTTTATTTTAGACTTGCTAAATGTATGTTACAATTAAAGAATGTGCTAGAGACTAGTAAGCCCTCAATAAAAATTATATTAAGTCATAGTGTTGAAAAACTTTGAGCTAACCCATTCTAGAACAATTAATCTAATTGGTGTCTAAGGAAAGCACTAAAGGTGGTTACTTAATTAGGACCTTACTCTCTGAGTAAGGGGAGCCTCCCACCTGCTTACCTGGCCAATTGTTTGATTGCCTATTATGGATAAGCTTAATATTGATATAACACTATTGATAGCCTTCCTTATGCCTCGATATTATTATGTCAAGATCCATGCTAGTTTGTTGTGCTAACACAAGACTTGCAATGGGGACTGATGTTATACTGTCTTGGTGCATTAAGATGCTTATGGCATATTTTAATATATTGCCTTGTTGTGCAACCACAAGGGCAATATTATTCGAATATGACTATATGGAAATGAAGGGTTTGACTTAACTAAAATATTATTGTTTGTTATGCTAACACAAGGCAATAAGTATTTTAAGAGGACAAGATAAAGTTGAGAATTGCATGAGATGCAATTGGAAAGAGTTTCCTACCTTTGAACTCATAAGAGTTTGTTGTGTAAACACAAGACTTTTTATGATGAATTAGGATCTCAACCCTACTAAGAAAAATTATATTTTCACGTTTATCATAGGGGAGGGCTATGATATTCGATAAAAATAGTAGGAGACAAATTAGATTAAAGTCCTTATCTAGTTGCAAACATGTCGTCATGATTGGTCTGCTTATATTAGTTTTGTTCTTGCATATGTAGAATTATTAAATGGCTTCTTCACTTTCACTAAGAGGCATCTTAGATGCCAACAAGTTGACCGGACCAAACTATGTGGACTGGTTGAGGAATTTAAAGATAGTACTCACTCAGGAGAAAATTTCCTATATACTTGAAACCCCTGATCTTGGAGATCTAGGGGATGATGCTATAGAAGAGGAGGTTGCCACACATAAGATGTGGAAAAATGACAGTGTGATTGTCAAATGTATCATACTTGCCTCTATGAACAATGAATTACAGAGGCAACATGAAGGCATGGACACTCAATCCATACTTCTCAATTTAAAAGAGTTGTATGGAGAACAAAGCAGGACTGCTAGGTATGAGATATCTAAGCAGTTGTTCCGTGCTAGAATGAATGAAGGAACTTCAGTGCAAAACCATGTTCTTATGGTTATAGACTTGATCACCAGATTAAGTCAATTAGGTTTTGCTATGGATAGTGAGCTCAGTCAGGATTTGATCCTGCAATCACTGCCTGATTCATTCTCTCAGTTTGTTGTGAACTTTCACATGAACAAGCTGAACACCTCCCTGCCCGAGTTGTTAAATATGCTCAAAACAGCTGAAGGGCATATTAAGAAGGATAAAGGTCCACTCCTTCTTATAAATAGCACCTCTATGAGGAAATCGGAAAATAAGGGTTCTAAGAAACGATTGAACCCCAAGAGTAGCATCAAAAAGAAAAAAAGAAAGAAAAACTCCGGATCAAGTACCTGTTTTCATTGCGGCAAAGCTGGCCACTGGAAAAGGAATTGCAAGAGTTTTCTTGCAAGTATGAAGACCGATGCAAGAGTTGCATCAAAAGGTATGTTTATGTTACATGCCAACTTGTCATTAAGTTCTTCAAATTCAAATTCATGGGTATTGGATACCGGCTGTGGTTTTCACATTTGCAAATCTTTGCATGGACTACAGAAAATTAAAATTTTGAAGAAAGGTGACTTCGAGCTGTATGGCGCTGGAGGAGAGTCCATCCAGGCTGAAGCTGTTGGAACCTACAACTTGGAATTGCCTTCGGAAAAGCTCCTACAATTAGAAGATTGTTATTATATGCCCAAAATTATTAGAAATGTAATTTCCATTCCTTTGTTGTTAAAGAAAGGTTTTGAAATTAATGGAAAGGGCAATGGTTGCTCTATTTATTTTTCTAATAAGCATCTTTGCAATGGCATTATGAAAAATGGTCTTCTAGTTTTATTACTTAATGACAATGTCTTTCATATTAATAAAAGCAATAAAAGAAAGAGAGAGGAAGTGAATAATACCCTCCTTTGGCATTGCCGACTTGGTCACATAAGTGAATCAAGAATTAACAAGTTATACAAAGAAGAGTTCTTTGATCCTTATGATTATGAATCATTAGGAACTTGTGAATCTTGTCTTATGGGAAAAATGACCAAGTCTCCATTCACTGGACATGGAGAAAGGGCAAGTGAGTTATTAGGACTTATACATACAGATGTATGTGGTCCTATGACAACTCCAGCTAGAGGTGGATACTCTTACTTCATCACATTCACTGATGATTTATCAAGGTTCGGATTTGTGTATCTTATGAAACATAAATACGAAGCCTTTGATAAGTTTAAAGAGTATCAAAGTATGGTTGAAAAACAAACCGGAAAGTGTATTAAAATCCTTCGATCTAATCGAGGAGGTGAATACCTTTCTAGTGAATTTTTAAATCATCTTAAAGAAAAGGGCATTCTCTCTGAATGGACACCTCCGTATACGCCACAACTAAATGGTGTAGCTGAACGGAGGAATCGTACTCTATTAGATATGGTAAGGTCCATGATGTGCTTTACAGATCTTCCTATTTCCTTCTGGGGTTATGCCTTAGAAACTGCTACATATGTGCTAAACAGGATACCTTCAAAATCTGTATCTAGTACTCCATATGAGATATGGAGAGGTAGAAAGCCCAATCTTAAATATTTTAAAATATGGGGCTGCCAAGCATATGTCAAAAGAAATTTTGGACATAAGCTAAGTGCTAGATCAGATAAATGTACATTTATAGGTTATTCCAAATAAAGTATTGGATATCTCTTCTATCACCCTACTGAACAAAAGGTATTTGTTAGTAGGCATGCCACTTTCTTAGAAAAAGAGTTTATCTTAGAAAAGGGCAGTGAAAGAAGAATTGAACTTAATGAAGTTCAAGACCTACAAATAGAAACACAAGAAATTCTTCAACCAAATGTACCCATTGATGAAGTACAACCACAACACACATCTCCTCTCCAAAGGTCAGATAGAGTACGAAATGCACCTAAGAGGTATGGGTTTATCATTGAGAATGATGAAGCCCACATCATCGAAAATGATGATCCTCTGACCTATTCGGAAGCTATCATGAGTAATGACTCTAACAAATGGTTAGAAGCTATGAAATCCGAAATAGACTCTATGTATACCAACCAAGTATGGACTTTGGTTGATGCACCAGAAGGTGTTAACCCTATAGGTTGCAAATGGGTCTATAAGAAGAAGATTGGAGCAGATGGCCAAGTAGAAACCTACAAGGCTAGATTGGTGGCAAAAGGTTTCAGGCAAAAGTAAGGAATTGACTATGATGAAACTTTTTCACCAGTTGCCATGCTTAAATCTATTCGGATTTTGCTTGCAATAGCTGCATACTATGATTATGAAATTTGGCAGATGGATGTCAAAACCGCCTTCCTTAATGGTTATCTTGAGGAAGAGGTTTACATGACACAGCCAGAAGGATTTGTCTCAAGTGGGAGAGCAAATCAAGTATGCAAGCTTAAGAGATCCATTTATGGATTAAAGCAAGCATCGAGGAGTTGGAACATCCGTTTTGATACAACAGTCAAAGAGTTTGGTTTTATCAAAAATGTGGATGAACCATGTGTGTACAAGAAGACTAGTGGGAGTGCCGTTGTCTTCTTAATATTGTATGTAGATGACATACTAATCATTGGAAATGATATTCCAATGTTACAATCGGTCAAGACTTGGCTATCAAAAAGCTTTTCCATGAAAGACTTGGAAGAAGCATCCTATATACTTGGTATAAAGATCTATAGGGATAGATCTAAAAGGATGCTAGGCTTGTCCCAGTCTAAGTACATAGATCGTGTGCTAAAAAGATTCAGCATGGAAGGAAGTAAAAGAGGTTACTTACCTATGAGTCATAGCATACGTCTCTCTAAGAAGATGTCTCCTAAGACATCTGAAGAGAGGAATAGAATGAATTCTATTCCCTATGCTTCGGCAGTAGGATCAATTATGTATAATGCTATGCTATGTACTAGGCCTGATGTTGCTTATGCCTTAGGCATAACAAGCAGATTCCAGGCTGATCCAGGAGAAAATCATTGGATAGCTGTGAAAAATATTCTTAAGTACTTAAGAAGGACTAAAGATATTTTTCTAGTTTATGGAGGATCTGAGTTGAAACTAGAAGGATTTTCTGATTCTAGTTTTCAATTAGATCCAGATGATAGCAAGTCCACTTCAGGGTATGTCTTTACCCTAAATGGTGGTGCAGTGAGCTGGAAGAGTTCCAAGCAGCAAACTGTAGCTGACTCAACTACTGAGGCAGAATACATCGCTGTAAGTGAAGCCGCTAAGGAAGCTGTCTGGATGAAGAAGTTCATCGCTGAGTTGGGAGTAGTTCCTGAGATTGCTGGACCAGTTTCAGTTTATTGTGACAACACTGGAGCTGTTGCTCAAGCAAAGGAACCAAGATCTCATCACAAATCCAAGCACATTCTAAGACGCTTCCACCTCGTTCGAGAGATCGTCGAGAGACAAGACATAGTCATTGAACGAGTAGACACAAAGAACAACTTAGCAGACCCGTTCACTAAAGCTCTACCACAACAGCAGTTCGATCGCCACCTCGATTGTATGGGGATAAAATATAAGAGCGATTGGCTTTAGTGCAAGTGGGAGATTGAAAGAGTAGATGCTCTACAAGCCAATCGCAATATGTATTGCGAAAGGTTTTTTCTTTTGATTTGTCCAAATCATGTACATGACATTTAAATATGAATAAAGGCGTTATGTTTTATCATATGCTGTTGATTATATTTATGATAAACTCCTTAGTTTAGGGCAATGGTTTTAAGACTATGATGAGATCATACTAGTGAGACTTAAAATCCTAAAATCCTAATCTTAAATATTCCCAGTCATTGGTACATTGAGTCGGGGATCAATGATTACCGGAAAGACTGGCATGTCTTATGTATGCTCGATGCAGAGGATGATTGATCTCACAATCATTTGTGTGGAGACACTAATACAAAGATGTGGGTGCTCATTAGAGGAATGAGTTCACTGAATTGACCTACAAAGAGAAATCTTATGAAGTCTTACTTACATGTCAAAAGATGATTCTCTTAGTGGGAGTTGTGCAACTGATCCTATGACCTGAGATCACCATGGTATCTTGTGCACATGAACCCATATTTTGGTTTACACTCATTCATGACAATAAGTTATGTACGAGGTCTTCTGGATATGGTGAATTGTGTACGAAGATTATGAGTAGGTCAACAAGGAATTAATCACTTCTAGTAAGAGAAGATAGCATCCTATTTATTCTAATCATATGATAATTCAGGAAACCTTTGATCAAAGTAGAATGAAAATTAGAAAGAGTTTCTAATGTTTCATTATTTGAATTATCATTAAAAGATTGAGAAAAATATGAATATGAAATTGAGTTTGACATATATTCATACTCATATGCATATTTGGGATGCAGTTTGATTAAAGGATTGAATTGCATGGTAACTTGCCACTGAAGGGTATTTTTGGTATTTCCACCAAATTCCATATTTTCCGGGTAGACATGACACGTTGCTAGACGTCAATCTTGTTTTATAGGTTTGATCAAATTAAAGAGTTAATTCGATCACCAATTAGAAAGGATTCTAATTGTTAAGTTCGGGTTCGCGCAGTTTGGACTTAAATCGATTAGAAGAGTTCTAATCAAGTTGGGTCAACTCGCACTCACACCTATTGCTGGCTAAGTATGGAACCCAATGGGTCACACACAAGAAAACTTATTAAGGGTCTAATTGGATTAGATCATGTTTGCAAGATAAACATCCTAGCAGGTGTTGCAAACCTTAGCTCCTAATTCGAATTGGATTCGAATCTGATTCGAATTGGATTCGAATCTGATTCTTAATTGATCTAATTTGATTAGATCATATTCTAATATGGGTTAGCCAAGAGTTGGCACCTAATTGGCTTGGTTTGAGTCTAATTGGATTAGATTTAATAAATCATTCAATCTAGACCGTTAGATCTTGATCTACCGTTGGATGAAGACATAATGGAGAGTTGGTTTAACCCAATTGGATTGGGTTAGAGGATGGCTACCATAATTGACCATTGGATCTTAATCCCACCATTGGATGAAGACATAATGGGTCAAGTGAATGGCGCCTTGCATTGGAGCCCTTGGATCATCATCATGAAAGATCAAGAGGTGAGGCGTGATGGACATGTGATTAGCATGTGATGTTGACTTGGTCAAAATATGGCACCACATGAAAGGACATATCATTTGATACACCTCCTCACTTGATCTGCACCTCCTCTTATTTGATATGGCCCTTTAGATGATGCCCTTTCATGAGAGGATGTGTGGATGGGATGCATCCCTTGGAGATGCATCCCTACACCTATTATAAATAGGTTAGCACTCCATGGGTTTCATCATTCCAATTCCACCCCACTCCTCTCTTCTTTCTTTCTTACATTAGTTTCTTTCTTTCTAGCATTGCTTCTAGTGTGTCCTAAGCCAAGACAAGGTGGTCTTCTTTAGGACAAAAGGATTAGAAGTGATTTTAGAAGGCTAAAGAAAAATAAAAAGGAAGGAAAGCAAGCCATTAGAGTTCTTTAGAAGAATTCTGCATTAAGGATCAAAAGTCTTTGGAGCTAAAGTCTTGATCAAGTTTTCGTGTGGATCACCATTGGAGGGCGGACACTTGGACGCCTCGTGGAGATTGTACACTTTGGATTAGCGTTTGAGGTATTCTACTAATTCTGCATTTATTTTATATCATTTGATTGTAATCATTAAGGTGATCTAGGCTTAAAAGGGTTTCATGCATAGGGACTTTATTAAGAAATTTTTAAAATCCCTAGCTTCCGCTGCGCATTATAACATGCTAAAACCCTACAGTGGTATCAGAGCAAAGGTCCAAGAGTTGTGACCGATCTCCGGGAACTCTCACGCGTGATCGTGTGACGAAGCGTGGCTCTCCGTCCGGAGGCGTATAGAGATGCGTGCTCTAATAGGTATACATGGGTGTCACCCTATTTTTAATAGGACCGAACCCATGTAGGAGTGGAGACTCCCCCTACAGAAACAACACAACGAGGAAGAGTCCTTCCATAAGAAAAAGGTAATAGCTTTAAAATCTACTTCTTTTAACAAGGACCTGTCTTGCAGCAGCAGTAGTGAAGAGGAAGAAGATGAGGAAGATGGTGGTGAGGCACTTCTTGTGCGCAAGTTCAAGAAGTTTATCAACCACAAGAAGACGTATCATCAAAGGAGAGGTCCCTCAAATTCCTACCGCAGAGACAAAGGTAAGGAAAGGGAAAATGAGGGGATTGGGTGTTACGAGTGCAAGAAGCCGGGACACATAAGAGCAGAGTGCCCCTTATTGAAGAAGGGGAGTAAGTACAAGAAGAAGAAGGCACTTGTCACCACCCTATCGGACTCCGACGCATCATCTTCATCATCGGATGAAGAACAAGAAGAGAAGGCCAATTTCTGTTTCATGGCCAACGAAAATGAGGTAATTTCCGATACGCATTTTGATTTTACATTTGATGAACTTTATGATGCGTTCAATGAATTAATGATTGAGTATAAGAATATAAATGTTAAAAACAGAGAACTAAAAGTAACTAACCAAAGTTATATTCATAAGCATGATTCATTAATTAAGGATAAAGACAATCTCACCAAAGAAAATCTAGAACTTAAGACAAGCAACCAACTCCCAATTAAGAAGACTAACACCTTAACGAAAGATATTGAGAAACTAACAAAGGAATTTTCAGATCTCAAAAACCATAAACAAGTCTTAAACAAGGATCTAACTAAAGAGCTAAATGATCTAAAAACCGAAAATCAGACATTAACTAAAGAACTAAACAAATACAAACCCTTAGTTGAAAAATTCACATATAGTTCTGAAAAGTTAAACATGATACTTAATAATCAACGAGCCGTATTTAATAAAGCGGGTTTAGGGTATAAACCAAGGAATAAGCAAAAACTTCTTAGTAACTTCTTTGTTAAAGCTGGGGAAACTAAAATTAAGAAAATAACTTGCTTTTGTTGTGGAATAGTAGGACATAAAGCAAATGCATGTAATTTTAGGAAAAATAAAACTAAAAGAAAAAATAAAAGGGTATGGGTTCCAAAAGGAACCAACTTGACTAACCATGAAGGACCCAAGAAAACTTGGGTACCTAAGATGACATGATTTGCTTGTGTAGGAGTGTCTTGCAGCCAAGGTCAACAAAAACTGCTGGTATTTGGATAGTGGCTGTTCAAGGCACATGACAGGTGATAAAGATCAATTTTTCACCCTTGAAGCTAAGAAGGGAGGTGCTGTGACTTTTGGAGACAACAACCAAGGTCACATCATTGGTATTGGTAAAGTTCAAATCACCCCTTCTACCTTTATAGATAATGTTAGATATGTTGATGGTCTTAAGCATAACTTGTTAAGCATTAGTCAATTATGTGATAAAGGATATGATGTTATGTTTAAACCATCACTATATATTATAACAAATCCTAATGATAATAGTTTAGTTTTTAAAGGGATGAGACGTGGAAATGTATATGTGGTAGATCTAGAAGACCTTACAAAACATAACCAATGTTTAGTTGTTAATGAAACTAAAGAAAATGATGCTAGTTGGTTATGGCACCGTAAGTTAGGTCATGCAAGCATGGACACAATAACTAAACTAGTTAAAAGAGACTCCGTGATAGGTTTGCCAAAATTAAAATTTGAAAAGAACAAAATATGTGAAGCATGTCAATTTGGCAAACAATCTAGAAACTCTTTTAAATCCATAAAATGTGTCTCTACTTCTAGGCCTCTAGAATTACTACACATGGACCTATTTGGTCCAACTAGAACAACAAGCCTAGGTGGAAATAAATATGGTCTAGTTATAGTAGATGATTACTCTAGGTACACATGGGTCATGTTTCAAGCGCATAAGGATCAAGCATTTTCTATGTTTAAGAAGTTCCATAAGGAAGTAACAAATGCTAGAGAGTCCTCAGTTATAGCTATTAGAAGTGACCATGGTACCGAATTCGAAAATCAATTATTTGATGAATTTTGTAGTAAAAAGGGGATAACCCATAATTTCTCAGCACCAAGGACACCACAACAAAATGGAGTTGTGGAAAGAAAAAATAGAACCCTAAAGGAAATGGCTAGAACGATGTTATGTGAAAGTAACCTCCCTAAGTACTTTTGGGGAGAAGCCATTAATACTTCTTGCCATGTATTATTTAGAGTTCTATTAAGACCCATCATAAAGAAAACACCATATGAACTGTGGAAAAACAGAAAACCAAAGGTTAACTATTTTCATGTTTTCGGATGTAGGTGTTTTGTACATAATAATGGGAAAGATAATCTAGGGAAATTTGATCCAAAATCTGATGAAGGAATATTCCTAGGTTATTCTACAACTAGTAAAGCCTATAGAATCTTTAATAAAAGAACCCTAGTTATAGAAGAATCTATACATGTTGTTTTTGATGACTCTAGTGACATCTCATCTAGTAAGAAGGTTAATTTTGATGATGATATTGAAATACTTGAAGAAAAGATAGGTGAGATGGGATTACAAGATGATAATCAAAAGTTGATTGAAGGAGAATCATCAAACCAAGAGCCTATAGTGGATCATGGGCTAACTAAAGCTTGGAGGTATGCTCATGGGCATCCTAAGGAACTAATTCTAGATGATCCATCCCAACCCGTTAGGACTAGAGCATCCCTTAGAAATTTGAATACCCATCTAGCTTTTGTTTCACACTTTGAGCCCAAACATATAGAAGAAGCCGAAAATGATGTAAATTGGATAAATGCAATGCAAGAAGAACTAAACCAATTTACTAGAAACAAAGTGTGGGATCTAGTAGAGAGACCTTCTGAATATCCAATTATAGGTACAAAATGGATATATAAAATAAGCTAGATGAAAATGGAATTGTTATAAGGAATAAGGCTAGACTAGTAGCAAAGGGTTATAATCAGAAGAAGGTATAGACTTTGATGAAACCTTTGCTACCGTAGCTAGACTTGAGGCTATTAGACTATTATTAGCATATGCATGCTCTAAGGACTTCAAGCTATATCAAATGGATGTAAAAAATGCTTTTTCTAAATTGGTTTATTAATGAGGAGGTATATGTGGAACAACCTCCTGGTTTTGAAAATCATCAATACCCCAATCATGTGTATAAACTGAACAAAGCACTTTATGGTCTAAAACAAGCACCTAGAGCATGGTATGAGAGACTTAGTAAATTTCTATTAGAACATGAATTCTCTAGGGGAAATGTAGATACAATATTATTTCTGAAAAAGAAAAATAAGGATATGTTATTAGTACAGATTTATGTTGATGATATCATTTTCGGTGCTACTAACAATCGCCTCTGCGAGGAATTTGCTGATTTGATGCAGAGTGAGTTTGAGATGAGCATGATGGGAGAGCTGAACTACTTCCTCGGGCTTCAAATCAAACAATCTGAAGGAGGCATCTTCATCAATCAAGCCAAATATATCAAGGAGATGCTCAAGAAGTTCGATATGGAGGGAAACAAGTCAATCAGCACCCCCATGAGCTCATCATGTAAGTTAGACCAAGATGAATCAAATAAATCTGTAGATCAAAAACTTTATAGAGGTATGATAGGTTCTTTACTGTATCTTACTGCAAGTAGGCCTGATATTATGTTTAGTGTGTGCATGTGTGCTAGATATCAGGCTAATCCTAAAGAATCACACCTAGCTGCAGTTAAGAGAATCTTTAAATACTTAATAGGAACTAAGAACATAGGGCTGTGGTACTCTAAAGAATCTAGCCTAAACTTAATAGGGTACACAGATTCAGACTTCGCTGGATGTAAGCTTGATAGAAAAAGTACCAGCGGGTCTTGTCAATTTCTAGGAGAAAACCTAATCTCATGGTTTAGCAAGAAACAAAACTCGGTTGCATTATCCACTGCAGAAGCTGAATATGTTGCAGCCGGGAGTTGTTGTGCTCAAATCTTGTGGATTAAACAACAATTAGAAGATTATGGCATTAAACAAGATAAAATCTCCATTAATTGTGATAATACAAGTGCCATAAACCTAACTAAAAATCCAATTCAACACTCAAGAACTAAACACATTGAGATAAGACATCACTTCATAAGAGATCATGTATTGAATGGTGATGTGACTCTCCAATTTGTTTGTACTGATAATCAATTAGCAGATATTTTCACAAAAACCCCTAAGTGAAGAGAGGTTCAGTGTACTTAGGAGGGGATTAGGAGTGATTGACCCATCCTAGTGGGAGTTTCCACTAGATTAATTGATTTTGATGGTTAAAATGAGGTTAAAATAGAGTTTCTATTCAATGATCATCAAATCAGATCCCAACTAGGTGATTTTCCCTCATTTGGCACGGTTATAGCATGATTTTTAAGTGCGTGCCAAGGTTAGAGACGACTCGAGTAAGTTTCAGAGCCGGCTCCTAAGGGGGAGTCGACTCGCGCATTTGGGGAGTCGACTCGCAAAGTTGGCAGCTGAGGGGGAGTCGACTCGCACATTGTTGGGAGTCGACTCGAAGTCTACAGGCGCATAAGGAGAGTCGACTCGCGCATTTTCTGGAGTCGACTCGAGGTCGAGTCGACTCGCGACTCAGGGGAGTCGACTCGCAGTCGGGATCCCGACTTTTTAATCCTAGGTTTGTCGTTTCGCAAATACTTTTTCTCAAGCCGCCACTGTTCACAAAGCCCTAGAGCCGACTCCTAGGTCATCCTCGATCGTCTCCAAGCCCTTTTCCCGTCGATTCTTCGCCGGACATTGAGTTTCCGTCCGTTCCTAGGTCTTTTCAGGTCAGTCCCGAGCTTCCTCTATCGATCCTTCTTCGTTCTCTAGGTTTTCATCTCGTTTAGGTCAAGATGCCTCGCAAGGGAGTTGTTAGAAAGAGGTCCCGTCCCGTGGCCGGTCCCGAGCGGCGCTCCAAGGCGCGGCACAATCCCGCGAGGCAACCTCCTCCGGATCGTTCCCCGCCTAGGGTGGTTCATGTTAGGCCGTTGGCCGGGAAGGCCGTCACCTCCGGGAGGTATGTCACTTTCGACTATCTCTCCCGGAAAGGATTCACCATAGGCGATAGGCTTAGAGCCCAGGGTCTAGAGTACTTCCTCACCTTGGACCTTCCCACCTATCCTGGCCTAGTTCAAGAGTTCTACAGTACCGTCCATCGGGGAGATGGAGGTATTGAGGGCACGGTATTAGGTGTCCCATTGGCGTGTCACAGAGGACCTCATTGCCCATATCCTCCACCTTCCATTAGTAGGGGTGGCTCCTGCACATCCTGAGGATAGATTTGAGGCCCTTACGATTGTCTTAGGGCATCCACCTCAGTCTCCCCTAGATGAGGTATCTGCTAGCTCACTTCCTATTGAAGTGAGAATCCTTTTGAGCATTTTGTCCAGGTCCATCTTCCCTAAGACAGGGAGATTTGATTTTGTGAATGAGAGGGACCTAGCTATTATGTCTTACATTCTTCAGGACACCCCGGTCAACTTCCCCAAGCTCATTTATAGGTATATGTGTGAGCCCCTGGATAGACCTAGGCTCTCCCTCCCATACGGAATGTTATTCACTCTTCTCTTTAGGCAGTACGAAATTTCCATTCCTGAGAAGGAACCCTCTCGTGCCTTGCGATGGACTGATCGCTTGGGTACGGGGACCATGCACAGGATGGGATTTCGGAAGAGAGAAGGAATCTGGGTTAGGAAGTCCACTCTCACCGCTTAGACCACCAGACCATCACCCAGTCCTGAGCCAGATTCTGACTACCCAGAGTTCCCAGACCATCCAGACCTTCCATCCACTCCTCCTGCTCCTACCACCTCTGCCGGACCTTCCTCCTCAGCTCCACCATCTATGGAGGTCCGTATTGATCCAGAGCAGCTCCGGGAGCTGCGGCAGGAGATCGTCCGAGATTTGAGGGACGAGCTGCTCCGGGAGCTCCGAGGTTCCGTGCCAGCTCCCACTCCTGCACCCACTCCATCCTCAGCACTGGTCCCATCCTTGACAGCCGTGACAGACATGACGGCTGAGGTGCGGCAGGAGATCTACAACATTAGGACCCTGGTGCAGGCCCAGTTCCACAGCATGAGCGAGGTCACGAGCACCACGAGGAGGATGCGGGATGACATCCGCCGTGACATGCACACCACCACCGAGGGGGCCGAGCGCTTGTCGAATGTGCTCATCGACAAGCTGGACGCACTTCAGACCTCGGTGACTGGGCTTCAGACGTCGGTGACTGAGCTCTCCACTACACATAGCAGAGCCACCACGTCTATTATCACGCAGCTGGGCCATGTTACAGAGGCAGTCGCCCTCCTCATGGAGCAGAGCCGATTGAGAGGAGGAGTCACATCCTCGAGAGGAGGAGCTACATCCTCCAGAGGAGGAGATGTATCCTCGAGAGGGGGAGCTACATCCTCCAGAGGAGGAGATGTATCCTCGAGAGGGGGAGGCACATCCTCGAGGAGGTCATAGATGATTTTGAGTTGTGTTTTGTCTTCTTTTGTATTGTTCTTGCTTTACCTATTGTATGCTCAAATGTATTCACCTTCATATCAATACAATGAGTAGACATCTTATCTTCATTTCTGTGCCATTTGATGATTGACTGTGCCATTTGTGCCATTGATTGTGTGTGATTACCTCCTTTTTGGTATGATGACAAAAAGGGGGAGAAATGTGTAAGTATAAAATATGTAAAAGGGGAGAAATATTAAAAAATATGTAAAAGAAATCAATGGAAATAAATAAAACGATAAACTCTTAAAAACACACATAAATTTGTTCTAAGTGGATTCCGTACCTCGAGGCTCATTATCTCTCTTTTGGGGCTCCTAATGGAGTAATCTCCAGAATCTATTCAAGGAATATTCGGAGATTAGCTGAATCCTACTCAAGAACAAATTGACAGATTTTTTCTCTAAAAACAAAAATTTTAGTTCAAAAATTTCAAAGCATTAAAAGGAAATTCAGAAAATCAAAACATAGTTGAATGCATATGTTGAGGGGGAGAATCTGAATTTTAATCAAGCTAAATCATTAATGTCATATAAGCCAAACAATTGATTGCAGAATATGAAGGCTTATATAATTCCAAATGAAAGGGGGAACTTTAACTCCGAAATTTAATGTTTCACTCCTTTCAAACTTGGATAAATTAAATTATCAGACATTTGAATTCATTTATGGAGTTTATTTCATTATTTACTGAGCAACTCATTTTACATATACTCAAAGTTTTGTCATCATCAAAAAGGGGGAGATTGTGGAGTGATCGATTAAAACCCCGTTTGATTTTGATGAGCTCAAAGCATTTGAGTATATCTTGTGATTACTAATGAATTCAATTGAGTGTTTCAATGAAATCCTGTCCAAGTGTCTCTAGACTTGGTTCATAGCATTTTAGATAAGTTAAGAAGTCTGCATGAACCAATGTCTGAGATACGAGTCGACTCCCGAGTTTCACGAGTCGACTCCAAGCGTATCAAGGTCACTGGCACGAGCTCGAGTCGACTCCTGATCAGTACGAGTCGACTCCGACTGAAAACAGACAGAAGGACAGAAGAGCAGTTTTTTCAGGTCTGAGATTCGAGTCGACTCCAGTGGAATGCGAGTCGACTCCCAGCGGTACACACAGAAAAAGTCAGAGAGCGTTTTATGGACTCTGAGATTCGAGTCGACTCCAGTGGAACGCGAGTCGACTCCCAGCGGTACACAAAGAAAAAGTCAGAGAGCGTTTTATGGACTCTGAGATTCGAGTCGACTCCCGCAGTACGCGAGTCGACTCCGAGACTGTGCGACCATCGACAGACAGAAGACCATGTTACTGCCTCTGAGATTCGAGTCGACTTCCAGACAGCTCGAGTCGACTCCAAGACAAGCTTCACGTCAAAAGGCAGAAGACCAACTTTCGGAAACTGAGAGCCGAGTCGACTCCAAGGAAGTTCGAGTCGACTCCAAGACTGGATGAACCAAAAGACAGAGAATCGGGAGTTCGGGCTCTGAGATTCGAGTCGACTCCCAGGACAGTCGAGTCGACTCGATGTGGACAAAATTCAAATTTGGATCCACGGACTACAGAGGATGAAGCCGACTCCAAATTGCCAGGTCAGCGCCAGAAGTTGGCGAGTCGACTCCGGGTCAAGACGAGTCGACTCCCAGTCAAGACGGCAACTTTAATTCAAACTGGGAACAGTTGCCGAGTCGACTCCGGAAAAGCTCGAGTCGACTCCTGCTACAGCCGAGTCGACTCCTGATCGCGCGAGTCGACTCCAACCCACCAACGGTCATATTGTCAGGCTGCGCAGAGTGTGCAGAACGGCCAGAAAAAGCAGAGTAACGGCTAGTTTCCGTGGGGGTTGGCTTAAATAGCCACAGAAGACTGTAGCAAGGTAGAGAACACACATTCCACTCCTAGCATTCAAGTCTTCAAGCTCTCTAAGTGCTCTTCAACGAGAAAAAGGGAAGATCTGCATTTACTGCTCCACCAACATCTTCCCAGCATTCAAAGCTTCCTCCTCCTGCTTTCAAGTCGATCACTCTTTCAAGAGGAGACCGGAGTTCCAGAAGCCACACCTCTTCACCATCTTAAAAGCGTTTTGAGGGCTTCTAACTCCTTTACGATTATATTGTTTTAAATCTGCTTTTTGAGAAGCTATTTTCTGTTTTCTTCTATCTCGTGTATTTACTTGATTCAATCGGGGGATTGAATCAAGGGGATTAAGGTTGGTTGGTGAGCCGGTTTAAAACCAACGAGTGTAAGGGTTTGATTGTGAGCCCGGGGAAAACAATCGGGGTTGGTTCTAGTCGGTGAGCCTGGGAAAAACCGACGAGTTCGTTGTGAGCTCGTAAAACAACAAGTTCGGTTGTGAGCTTGCAAAACAACCGGCTGTAATCCAAGGGGGTTATAGTGAAATTCCCAAGTGAGAATTGGGGAGTGGACGTAGGAGCAAGGGTTAGCTCTGAACCACTATAAAACTTTGTGTTTGTAGTGCATTGTCTCTCATCTTCTTCCCCACATATTACTCACAGCACTTAGCTTTAATTAAATAACTGGCTATAGTATTTCGTTAATCATCCACAAAGTTTTAATTAGCTAAGTTAATTTAAAAACCCAATTCACCCCCCCTCTTGGGTTGTCTATCTAGGGCAACAAGATCCTAATTCATCATAAAAAGCCTTGTGGGTTACACACAAACCTTTATGAGTTCAAAGGTAGGAAACTCTTTCCGATTGCATCTCATGCAATTCTCAACTTTATCTTGTCCTCTTAAAATACTTATTGCCTTGTGTTAGCACAACAAACAATAATATTTTAGTTAAGTCAAATCCTTCATTTCCATATAGTCATATTCGAATAATATTGCCCTTGTGGTTGCACAACAAGGCAATATATTAAAATATGCCATAAGCATCTTAATGCACCAAGACAGTATAACATCAGTCCCCATTGCAAGTTTTGTGTTAGCACAACAAACTAGCATGGATCTTGACATAATAATATCGAGGCATGAAGGAAGGCTATCAATAGTATTATATTAATATTAAGCTTATCCATAATAGACAATCAAACAATTGGCCAGGTAAGCAGGTGGGAGGCTCCCCTTACTCAAAGAGTAAGGTCCTAATTAAGTAACCACCTTTAGTGCTTTCCTTAGACACCAATTAGATTAATTGTTCTAGAATGGGTTAGCTCAAAATTTTTTAACACTATGACTTAATATAATTTTTATTGAGGGCTTACTAGTCTCTAGCACATTCTTTAATTGTAACATATATTTAACATATCTAAAATAAGCTATCATGCATCATAGCTATCTCATAGCATGTATAAATTATAAGCAACTAATTAACATGCTTCAACATATTTTCATATGGAAAATTTCATATCATGACATTTATTACATATCATATCATATATGAATCATATATTTCAGCATTTCATTAAGCATATGACATTACTATCTCATAGTAAATTAATAATCATACATCATGCATTATTATTTGATTGAACCAATTAAGGATAGCTCTGATACCACTGAAGGGTTCTAGCATGTCATAATGGGCAGCGGAAGCTAGGGATTTTAAAATTTTCTTAATAAAGTCCCTATGCATGAAACCCTTTTAAGCCTAGATCACCTTAATGATTACAATCAAATAATATAAAAATAAATGCAGAATTAGTAGAATACCTCAAATGCTAATCCAAAGTGTACAATCTCTACGAGGCGTCCAAGTGTCCGCCCTCCAATGGTGATCCACACGAAAACTTGATCAAGACTTTAGCTCCAAAGACTTTTGATCCTTAATACAGAATTCTTCTAAAGAACTCTAACGGCTTGCTTTCCTTCCTTTCTATTTTTCTTTAGCCTTCTAAAATCACTTCTAATCCTTTTGTCCTAATGAAGACCACCTTGTCTTGGCTTAGGACACACTAGAAGCAATGTTAGAAAGAAAGAAACTAATGTAAGAAAGAAGGGATATGAGAGAGAGAGAGTTGGATTGATTTCCGATGATTTGAAAACACCGGGAGCATTCCCTATTTATAGATGGCGTACGGATGCATTGTAGCCATCCATTCATGCATGAAGAGGGGCGTGAGATCAAGTGATGTGTCATTTGATGAGAGGGCATATCAGAAGTAGTTAGGATAAGATGAAGTGCTTATGATATGGCGCTTCATCCTTATCCATTCCCTAAGCATCTCTTCATGAAATCCACCGTACTCATGCCTCTCTTCATTTCTTCTCACGCATGAAAAATAGGGAGCATTCTCAACCATTGATCAAGGCTAGATGATGATCCAAAGGCCCTTATTGGTGGTGCCATAAGAAAGAAGGAGAGAGAGAATGATGCGGTTGAAGGAAAGTAGTTAGGATATGATGACGTGTCATCTTTATCCAATCCAAGTGGCACTTCTTCATGAGGCGCCATTCTAAATTCACCGTATTCCCTTCTTTCTCACGCCATCTGATGTTGACTAAGTCAATATCACAAGTCCATCACGAGATCATGATCTCCCATCATCCCATGATGAAGATCCAATGGCTCTAATCCATGGCGCCATCCATTTGATCCTTCTCTTCATCCAAATGTTGATCCAACGGTCAAAATTAAATGTTTTATCAATCTAATCCAATTAGACTCAAATCAAGCCAATTTAGGTGCCAACTCTTGGCTAACCCATATTAGAATATGATCTAATCAAATTAGATCAATTAAGAATCAGATTCGAATCCAATTCGAATCAGATTCGAATCCAGTTCGAATCAGGAGCTAAGGTTTGCAACACCTGCTAGGATGTTTATCTTGCAAACATGATCTAATCCAATTAGACCCTTGATAAGTTTTCTTGTGTGTGACCCATTGGGTTCCATACTTAGCCAGCAATAGGTGTGAGTGCGAGTTGACCCAACTTGATTAGAACTCTTCTAATCGATTTAAGTCCAAACTGCGCGAACCCGAACTTAACAATTAGAATCCTTTCTAATTGATGATCGAATTAAACTCTTTAGTTCGATCAAACCTATAAGACAAGATTGACGTCTAGCAACGTGTCATGTCTACCCGAAAAATATGGAATTTGGTGGAAATACCAAAAATACCCTTCAGTGGCAAGTTACCATGCAATTCAATCCTTTAATCAAACTGCATCCCAAATATGTATATGAGTATGAATATATGTCAAACTCAATTTCATATTCATATTTTTCTCAATCTTTTAATGATAATTCAAATAATGAAACATTAGAAACTCTTTCTAATTTTCATTCTGCTTTGATCAAAGGCTTCCTGAATTATCATATGATTAGAATAAATAGGATGCTATCTTCTCTTACTAGAAGTGATTAATTCCTCGTTGACCTACTCATAATCTTCGTACACAATCCACCATATCCAGAAGACCTCGTACATAACTTATTGTCATGAATGAGTGTAAACCAAAACATAGGTTCATGTGCACAAGATACCATGGTGATCTCAGGTCAAAGGATCAGTTGCACAACTCCCACTAAGAGAATCATCTTTTGACATGTAAGTAAGACTTCATAAGATTTCTCTTTGTAGGTCAATTCAGTGAACTCATTCTTCTAATGAGCACCCATATCTTTGTATTAGTGTCTCCACACAAATGATTGTGAGATCAATCATCCTCTGCATCGAGCATACATAAGACATGCCAGTCTTTCCGGTAATCATTGATCCCCGACTCAATGTACCAATGACTGGGAATATTTAAGATTAGGATTTTAGGATTTTTAAGTCTCACTAGTATGATCTCATCATAGTCTTAAAACCATTGCCCTAATCTAAGGAGTTTATCATAAATATAATCAACAGCATATGATAAAATATAATGCCTTTATTCATATTTAAATGTCATGTACATGATTTGGACAAATCAAAAGAAAAACCCTTCGCAATACATATTGCGATTGGCTTGTAGGGCATCTACTCTTTCACAAGACCTACAAGGTGAGACACATAATAATCCTCAACCAGATGTACCCATGGAAGAGGTACAGCCACTACACACTACTCCTCTCCGAAGGTTAGAAAGAGTGCGAAATGCACCTGAGAGGTATGGATTTATTATTGAGAATGATGAAGCCCACATCGTTGATAACGATGACCCTCTGACCTATTCGGAAGCTGTCAAGAGTAGGGACTCTGACAAATGGTTGGACGCCATGAAATCCGAGATAGATTCTATGTATACAAACCAAGTGTGGACTTTGGTTGATACACCTGAGGGAGTGATTCCAATAGGGTGCAAATGGGTATACAAGAAGAAGATAGGAGCTGATGGCCAAGTAGAAACCTACAAGGCCAGGCTAGTGGCAAAAGGTTTCAGGCAAAAATAAGGCATTGATTATGATGAAACTTTTTCGCCAGTTGCTATGCTCAAATCTATTCGGATTATGCTTGCTATAGCTGCATACTATGATTATGAGATCTGGCAGATGGATGTCAAAACCGCCTTCCTTAATGGTCACCTTGAGGAAGAGGTCTATATGACACAGCCAGAGGGATTTGTCTCAAGAGGGAGAGCAAATCAAGTATGTAGGCTTAAGAAATCCATTTATGGATTTAAGCAGGCATCTAGGAGTTGGAACATCCATTTTGACATGATAGTCAAAGAGTTTGGCTTCATTAAAAATATAGATGAACCTTGTGTGTACAAGAAGACTAGTAGGAGTGCTATTGTCTTCTTGATATTATATGTGGACGATATATTGGTCATTGGAAATGATGTTCCAATGATGCAATCGGTCAAGACTTGGTTATCAAAGAAATTTTTCATGAAAGACTTGGGTGAAGCATCCTATATACTTGGTATAAGGATCTATAGAGATAGATCTAAAAGGATGCTAGGTTTGTCCCAGTCTAGGTACATTGATAATGTGTTGAAGAGGTTCAGCATGGATGGAAGTAAGAAAGGTTTCTTACCCATAGGACATGGCATACAACTCTCTAGGAAGATGTCTCCTAAGACAACTGAAGAGAGGAATAGAATGAGTTCTATTCCCTATGCTTCAGCAGTAGGTTCGATCATGTATGCTATGTTATGTACCAGGCCTGATGTAGCTTATGCCTTAGGTATGGTACGTAGATTTCAGGCAGATCCCGGAGAGGATCATTGGAAAATTGTGAAAAGCATTCTCAAATACTTGAGAAGGACTAGAGATGTTTTTCTGATTTATGGAGGATCAGAATTGAAACTAGAAGGCTATTCAGATTCTAGCTTTAAATCTGATCCAGATGATAGCAAGTCAATCTCTGGATATATCTTCACTTTGAATGGTGGAGCTGTGAGTTGGAAAAGTTCCAAACAGCAAACTGTAGCTGACTCTACTACTGAGGCAGAATACATAGCTATTAGTGAAGCTGCTAAGGAAGCAGTCTGGATGAAGAAGTTCATCACAGAGCTGGGTGTAGTTCCTGAGATTGCCGGACCAGTCCCAGTTTATTGCGATAACACTGGAGCAGTTGCACAGGCTAAGGAACCAAGGTCTCATCATAGATCCAAGCACATTTTGAGACGCTTCCACCTTGTTCGAGAGATAATTGAAAGACAAGACGTCAAGATTGAACGAGTAGACACAAATAACAATATAGCAGACCCATTTACTAAAGCTCTACTACAGCAGCAATTCAATCGTCACCTTGATTGTATGGGGTTAAAATATAAGGACGATTGGCTTTAGTGCAAGTGGGAGATTGAAAGAGTAGATGCCCTATAAGCCAATCATTTGATGGGTTTCTCTTTGTAATCCTCCAAATCATGTACTTTGACACTCGATATATATCAATAAAGGCATTGTGTTTCATCATTTGCTGCTTATCTATTTTATTATTGGATGATGAACCCCATAAATTAGGACATTGATTTTAAGGGTTATGATGAGATCATACCAGTGAGACCTAAAATCCTAAAATCCTAATTTAGAATATTCCCAGTCAAATTGGTATATTGAGTCAGGGATCAATATTACCGGAAAGACTGGCACATCTTATGTATGCTCAATGTAGAGGGTGATTGATCTCACAATCACTTGTGTGAGACACTAATACAAAGATGTGGGTGCTCATTAGAGGAATGAGTTCACTGAAATGACCAGCCATGAGAACATCTTATGGATTCTTACTTAATTATCAAAAGATGGTTCTCATAGTGGGAGTTGTGCAAGTGATCCTTAGACCTGAGATCACCATGGTACCTTGTGCACTTGAAGCTATGTTTTGGTTTACCCTCATTCACGACATTGCGTTGTGTACGGGATATTCTGGATATGGTGGATTTTGTACGAAGGTTGTGAGTAGGTCAACAAGGAATCAGTCACTTCTAGTAAGAGAAGGTAACATCCTACTTACTCTAATCTTATGATGATTCAAGAAGCCTTTGATCAAAGCAAAATGAATATTAGAAAGAGTTTCTAATGTTTCATTGTTTGAATTATCATATAAAAGATTGAAAGAGACATGAATAAGTGATTGAGTTTGATATTGATCCATACTCATGCACTTATTCAGGATGTAGTATGACTGAGGGATTGAATTGCACAGTAACTTGCCACTGAAGAGTATGTTTGGATTTATCCAATACATTCCTCATCTTTCGGGTAGACATGATACGTTGCTAGACGTCAATCATGTCTTGTGGGTTGATTGGATCAAAGAGTTTGATTAGATCAAAGCATCAGAAAGGTTCTGATTGCTAAGTCAGGTTTAGCACTAAATTGAACCTAAATTGGATTAGAGGTATTCTAATCAGGTTAGGTCATCTTGCACCTGCACCTACTGCTGGCTAAGATAAGAAACCCAATGGGTCACACACAAGGGAATTGATCAAGGGTCTAATTGGATTAGATCATGTTTGCAAGATGAACATGCTAGCACGTGTTGCAAATCCTAGCTCCTGATTCAAATTAAATTCGAATATGATTCTTAGATTTGGTTGATCTAATATGATTAGATCATGACCTAATATGGGTTAGCCAAGAGTTGAAACCCATTTGGCTTTAATTAGACCTGATTTGATTAGGTTTAATATTTTCTTTAAGTTAGTTAAACCCAATTGGATTGGGTTTGATAGGGCCTTCACTTCTGGACCATTGGATCGCTTCCTGGATGAAGGATCTGGTCCACTGGTTGGCGCCTTCATCTGGACAATTGGATGGCTTCCTGGATGAAGGATCTGGTCTACTGGTTAGCGCCTGAATCTGAACCACTGGATGGCTCTCTGGATGAAGGATCTGGTCCACTGGTTAGCGCCTGAATCTGGACCACTGGATGGCTCTCTGGATGAAAGATCTGGACCGTTGCTCAGCGCCTGAATCTGGACCACTGGATGGCTCTCTGGATGAAAGATCTGGACCGTTGCTCAGTACCTGAATCTGGACCATCGGTGATGGCATCTTGCTTCTGGACCATTGGATGGCACCCTGGATGATGATGCCCTGATCTGGACCATTAGATGATGCCTAGATCTGGACCATTGGCTTTGGTTCACTGCATTTGGGCCCTTAGATCATCCGGATTTAAGAGGGAGATGTGAGAAAGAAGTTGATACACCCTTCTCCTTAGCACCCCATCATGATGGGATGCATCTCTTGGCACATGCCTCATCATGATGAGGTGTGTGGATGGGATGCATCCCTTTATGATGCATCCCTCCATCTCTTATAAATAAGGAGGTGCCTTGGGGTTCTAAAGATCATCCAAGAAAAAGCCTCTCCTTCTCTCTCCCTTATCCCTTATTTCTTACAAGCCTCTCTCTTTTGTCCTAACCCAAGACAAGAGGGTCTTCTTTAGGACAAAAAGGCTAGTGAATGTTTTAGAGGTAGAAAGGAAGAAGGAAGTGAAGGAAAATCAGCCAATTAAATCCTTTGGAAGGATTGAACAATTAGAATCAAGTTTTGGTGGAGCTAGAGTCTTGAACCCATTCCTGTGTGGATCAACATCGGAGGGTGAACATTTGGGCACCTTAGGACATCTTCAGACATATTGGATATAGCGTGATAGGTATTCTTCTATACCAAGATTATATTTTCTACATTATTTGGTTATACTATTAAGGCGATCTTGGCCTATTAGGGTTTCATATAATGGGTTTTATAAGAAAATTTTATAATCCCATATCTTCCGCTGCACCCTAGGGCACTGGGAAACCCAACATGTTGGACATACTCGGCCGCTGTGCGGGCCATACCCGCGGGTCCCTGAGCAGCACAGGGAGGGTCACTGTCAGCATGTCCTGCCGCCTGCCAACGGCGATGGCCTGGTTAGTAGGTGGGTCATACCGAGGGTCCCTGAACCCATGGCGAGGCCAGGTCGGAGTCCGGGGTTGGGCGAGGCCTTGGTCGGAGTCGACTCGTGGCGCAGCCTTTGGTGAGGTTTAAGGAAATAGAGTTGCGCCTTCACTAACACCGGTCGGCTTTGGTGTAATGGTAGCGCTTGATCCTGACAATTGTGGAGTAATTGATTATAACCCTATTTGATTTTGATGAGCTCAAAGCATTTGAGTATATCTTATGTTATACTAATGAATTCAATCTAGTGTTTCAGTCAAATATTTGTAAATTTATGGTTAAGTGTCTCTAGCTTTGGTTCAATACACTTTGGATAAGTAAGGAATGCAATTTGAACCAAAGTCTGAGTCTCGAGTCGACTCCGGAAGATTACGAGTCGACTCCAAGCGTATCAGAAGCACTGGCACAAGCTCGAGTCGACTCCTATACATTACGAGTCGACTCCGACTGAGAACAGACAGCCGGACAGAAAGAATCATCTCAGAACCTGTCAACGAGTCGACTCCTGAAGAATTCGAGTCGACTCCGATGCTTGCCGAGTCGACTCCAGCGTAGCACGAGTCGACTCCAGGGAGTAACAGACAGAAAGACAGAGAAGCAATTTTGGACTCTGAGAGCCGAGTCGACTCCCGAAGAACTCGAGTCGACTCCGATGGTTGGCAGGTCGACTCCTAAGGAAGCAAGAGTCGACTTCCATAGAAATGCAAGGCTAAAAGTCAGAGAGCCAATTTCGGACACTGAGAGCCGAGTCGACTCCCGCAAAGTCCGAGTCGACTCCAAGGCAGTGCAACCACAAAGACAGAAGATTGTATTTTCGTCTCTGAGAGCCGAGTCGACTCCGAGACAGTTCGAGTCGACTCCAAGGCAACGCAACCCCAAAGACAGAAGACTGTTCTTTCGGACACTGAGAGCCGAGTTGACTCCAGCAAGGTTCGAATCGACTCCGAGACAGCACAAGTCAACAGACAGAAGATCGGGATTTCGGGCTCTCAGTGCCGAGTCGACTCCCAGAATATCCGAGTCGACTCGAGTGAGCAAACTTGAAAGAAAGATCTTTGGATTCCTTAGAACGAGTCGTCTCCAAAAGTGCCGGGTCAGCTCCAGACATTGGGGAGTCGACTCCAGGTTCAGTCGAGTCGACTCCAAGTCAAGACAGCACTTTAATTCAAATCCAGAATAGTTGCCGAGCCGTCTCTAGAAAAGCATGAGTCGACTCCTGCAACAGGCGAGTCGACTCCAGATCGCGCGAGTCGACTCCGATCCCAACGGAAACATTGTCAGGAGTTGCAGAATGTACAGAACGGTTAGAAATATGTGTCTAACGGCTATTTTTCTTTGGGAATGGCTTAAATAGCCTGAGGGAACAGTAATAGGGTAAGAAAGAGAGACTCCATTAAAAAGAAAAAAGGATTTCCACCAACCAAGAGCTCTCTAGAGTGATTACACGAAAAAGAAGGAAGAAGTGCATTGAAGTCGACTCTCCAACTCTCTTCCTCACATTCAAGGCTCTCCTCCTGACAGCAAGTCTACATTAAATTCAAGAGGAGTCAAAGAGTTTGAAAAGCCCCTTCCTCCATCTCCAAAATCAGTTTGAGGGCTTCTTACTCTTCCTTGTTTAAATTGTTTAAATACGCTTTTGAGAAGCTTCCTTTTTCTGTTTGTTTCAAACCATTTGTTTCTTACTTGATTCAATCAGGAGATTGAATCAAGGGTGTTAAGGTTTGTTGGTGAGCCAAGGTTAAAACCAACGGTGTAAGAGTTTGATTGTGATCCCGGAAAAACAATCGGGAGGTTCTAGTCGGTGAGCCTGTGAAAACCGACCGAGTTCGTTGTGATCTCGTAAAACAACAAGTTGGGTTGTGAACTTGTAAAACAACCGGCTGTAATCCGAGGGATTATAGTAAATTCCCAAGTGAGGCTTGGGGAGTAGACGTAGGAGCAAGGGTTAGCTCCGAACCACTATAAAATTGCTTGTGTTTGTGATTGCTTCATTGTCTCTTACTTTTCCTTCATCCACTGCATATAGCAACTAATTAATCCACTCGCAAAAAGTTTTAATTAGTTACTCACAAAACTTTTAATTGCAATAATTATTTTAAAACCCAATTCACCCCCCCCTCTTGGGTTGTCTATCTGGGCAACAAGTGGTATCAGAGCCGAAACTCTTTTACCAAAAGAGTAAAAGATCAAAATGACAACCCCATTTCGATCTTCTCATATTGAGGGCCAGTCCACCCATAGACCTCCATTCTTCAATGGATCCGACTACTCATATTGGAAGGCTAGGATGAGAATATTTATTCAAGCACAAGATTATGCGATGTGGACCACCATACTTAATGGACCATACATCCCATCAATTTTTGTAGAGGGTGTTACTATACCCAAACTTGAAAAGGATTGGGATGACAATGATATAAGAAAGACACAACTAAATGCCAAAGCAATGAATGTGCTTTATTGTGCTTTAGACCGAAATGAATTCAATAGAGTCTCTACTTGCAATTCTGCAAAAGAGATTTGGGATAGACTTGAAGTGACCCACGAGGGCACAAATTAAGTAAAAGAATCTAAAATAAATATCTTAGTTCATAAGTATAAATTATTTAAGATGGATTCCAATGAAACTATCACTTGCATGTTTACTAGATTTACTGACATTGTCAATGGCCTAAAAAGTCTTGGCAAAAATTATACTAACAGTGACCTTGTCAGGAAGATTCTTCGTTGTTTGCCAAGGTCATGGGAGGCAAAGGTGACGGCAATCCAAGAAGCCAAGGACTTGAACAAGCTTCCACTTGAGGAGCTTCTTGGATCCCTAATGACGCACGAGCTCACAATGAAACAACACAGTGAAGAAGAATCCTCTCATAAGAAAAAGGTAATAGCTCTCAAATCTACTTCTTCTAACAAGGATTTATCTTGCAGTAGCAGCAGTGAAAAAGAAGATCATGAGGGAGATGATGATGAGGCTCTTCTCGTGCGTAAGTTCAGAAAATTCATCAACCGAAAGAAGTCCTTTCATCAAAGGAGAGGCCCCTCAAGTTCCTATTACAAGAATAAAGGTAAGGAAAGGAAAAATGAGGGAATCGGATGCTACGAATGTAAGAAGCCTGGACACTTCAGAGCAGACTGTCCTATGCTCAAGAAGGCCAGCAAGTACAAGAAAAAGAAAGTCCTTGTCTCCACCCTATCGGACTCCAATACATCATCATCATCATCGGATGAGGAACAAGAAAAAAAGGCCAACCTATGTTTTATGGCAAACGAAAATGAGGTAACATCTGAAACGCATTTAGATTTTACCTTTGATGAATTGTATGATGCGTTTAATGAATTAATGGATGAATATAAGACAATAAGTCTTAAGAATAAAGAGCTAAAACTAACCAACCAATCTCACCTCCATAAATACGATAAATTAGTTAAGGATAAGGACTTTATCACTAAAAAAAATTTAGAACTTAAAACAAGCAAGCAAATGTTAATTCAAAAAACTAATACCTTAATTAAAGATAATGAAAAACTAACCAAAAAAATTTCTGAACTTAAAAAGGATAAACAAACTATTAGAGATAATTTCACAAAAGACTTAAATGCACTAAAAACAGAAAAATAAAAGTTGGCACAAGAACTTGAAAAGTACAAACCTTTTGTAGAAAAGTTTACATATAGTTCTGAAAAATTGGAAATGATACTTAATAGTCAACGAGCTGTGTTCAATAGAGCTGGTTTAGGGTATAAACCAAAAAATAAGCAAAAGCTTCTTAGTAATTTCTTTGTAAAAGCAGGGAAAAGCAAAATTAAGAAAGTAACCTGTTTTTGCTGTGGAACAATAGGACATAAAGCTAATGTGTGCAATCATAGAAAAGGAAAAGCTAAAGAAAAAATTAAAAGGATTTGGGTTCCAAAAGGAACCAACATTACTAACCATGAAGGATCCAAGAAAACTTGGGTACCTAAAATTGTATGATTTTCTTGTGTAGGAGTGTCTTGCAGCCAAGGTCGACAAAAACTGTTGGTGCTTGGATAGTGGCTGCTCAAGACACATGACGGATGACAAAGACCAATTCTTCACCCTTGAGCCTAAGAAGGGAGGTGCAGTGACATTTGGAGACAATAACCAAGGTCACATCGTTGGTATAGGTAAAGTACAAATCACCTCCTCAACCTTTGTTGATAATGTACGATTAGTAGATGGTCTTAAACATAACTTACTTAGCATAAGTCAATTATGTGATAAGTGTAGGGTTCTAGCATGTCATAATGGGCAGCGGAAGCTAGGGATTTTAAAATTTTCTTAATAAAGTCCTTATGCATGAAACCCTTTTAAGCCTAGATCACCTTAATGATTACAATCAAATAATATAAAATAAATACAGAATTAGTAGAATACCTCAAACGCTAATCCAAAGTGTACAATCTCCACGAGGCGTCCAAGTGTCCGCCCTCCAATGGTGATCCACACGAAAACTTGATCAAGACTTTAGCTCCAAAGACTTTTAATCCTTAATGCAGAATTCTTCTAAAGAACTCTAATGGCTTGCTTTCCTTCCTTTCTATTTTTCTTTAGCCTTCTAAAATCACTTCTAATCCTTTTGTCCTAAGGAAGACCACCTTGTCTTGGCTTAGGACACACTAGAAGCAATGTTAGAAAGAAAGAAACTAATGTAAGAAAGAAGGGATATGAGAGAGAGAGAGTTGGATTGATTTTCGATGATTAGAAAACACCGGGAGCATTCCTATTTATAGATGGCGTGGGGATGCATCACCAAAGGATGCATCCCATCCACACATCCTTCAGATGGGGCGTGATAAGAGGAGAGAAGGCGCCACAAAAATAGGAAGAGGCGTATCAAAAGTGGTTATGATAAGATCAAGCGCTTATGATATGGCGCTTGATTCCCTAAGCACCTCTTCATGAAAATGCGCCGTACTCTTCCCTTTTTTCACTTCTTCTCACGCAAGAAAAATAGGAACCAACCTTATCCATTCATCAAGGGTTGATGATGATCCAAAGGCCATGAAAGAAGGCGCCATATATCCCTTAGGCGTGATGAAGAGAGAAGAGAGAGAATGGATAAGATCAAATAAATGGTTCATCCTTATCCATTTAATCTTCACGTATTCTCTCTCTTTCCTTCACCTATTTTTCATCTCCACGCCTCCCAATGATATCCATCACGTCATCATGATCTCCCATCATCCTATGATGAAAATCCAATGGCTCCAATTCATGGTGCCATCCATTTGATCCATCTCTTCATCCAAATGTTGATCCAACGGTCAAAAATGAATGATTTATCAAATCTAATCCAATTAGACTCAAACCAAGCCAATTAGGAGCCAACTCTTGGCTAACCCATATTAGAATATGATCTAATCAAATTAGATCAATTAAGAATCAGATTCGAATTCAATTCGAATCAGATTCGAATCCAGTTCGAATCAGGAGCTAAGGTTTGCAACACCTGCTAGGATGTTTATCTTGCAAACATGATCTAATCCAATTAGACCCTTGATAAGTTTTCTTGTGTGTGACCCATTGGGTTCCATACTTAGCCAGCAATAGGTGTGAGTGCGAGTTGACCCAACTTGATTAGAACTCTTCTAATCGATTTAAGTCCAAACTGCGCGAACCCGAACTTAACAATTAGAATCCTTTCTAATTGGTGATCGAATTAAACTCTTTAATTCGATCAAACCTATAAGACAAGATTGACGTCTAGCAACGTGTCATGTCTACCCGGAAAATATGAAATTTGGTGGAAATACCAAAAATACCCTTCAGTGGCAAGTTACCATGCAATTCAATCCTTTAATCAAACTGCATCCCAAATATGTATATGAGTATGAATATATGTCAAACTCAATTTCATATTCATATTTTTCTCAATCTTTTAATGATAATTCAAATAATGAAACATTAGAAACTCTTTCTAATTTTCATTCTGCTTTGATCAAAGGCTTCCTGAATTATCATATGATTAGAATAAATAGGATGCTATCTTCTCTTACTAGAAGTGATTAATTCCTTGTTGATCTACTCATAATCTTCGTACACAATCCACCATATCCAGAAGACCTCGTACATAACTTATTGTCATGAATGAGTGTAAACCAAAACATAGGTTCATGTGCACAAGATACCATGGTGATCTCAGGTCAAAGGATCAGTTGCACAACTCCCACTAAGAGAATCATCTTTTGACATGTAAGTAAGACTTCATAAGATTTCTCTTTGTAGGTCAATTCAGTGAACTCATTCTTCTAATGAGCACCCATATCTTTGTATTAGTGTCTCCACACAAATGATTGTGACATCAATCATCCTCTGCATCGAGCATACATAAGACATGCCAGTCTTTCCGGTAATCATTGATCCCCGACTCAATGTACCAATGACTGGAAATATTTAAGATTAGGATTTTAGAATTTTAAGTCTCACTAGTATGATCTCATCATAGTCTTAAAACCATTGCCCTAATCTAAGGAGTTTATCATAAATATAATCAACAGCATATGATAAAACATAACGCCTTTATTCATATTTAAATGTCATGTACATGATTTGGACAAATCAAAAGAAAAACCCTTCGCAATACATATTGCGATTGGCTTGTAGGGCATCTACTCTTTCAATCTCCCACTTGCACTAAAGCCAATCGCTCTTATATTTTATCCCCATACAATCGAGGTGGCGATCGAACTGCTGTTGTGGTAGAGCTTTAGTGAACGGGTCTGCTAGGTTGTTCTTGGTGTCTACTCGTTCAATGACTATGTCTTGTCTCTCGACAATCTCTCGAACAAGATGGAAGCGTCTTAGAATGTGCTTGGATTTGTGATGAGACCTTGGTTCCTTCGCTTGAGCAACAGCTCCAGTGTTATCACAATAAACTGGGACTGGTCCAGCAATCTCGGAAACTACTCCTAACTCAGAGATGAACTTCTTCATCCAGACAGCTTCCTTAGCGGCTTCACTTACAGCAATGTATTCTGCCTCAGTAGTTGAGTCAGCTACAGTTTGCTGTTTGGAACTCTTCCAGCTCACTGCACCACCATTTAGGGTAAAGACATACCCTGAAGTGGACTTGCTATCATCTGGGTCTGATTGAAAACTAGAATCAGAAAATCCTTCTAGTTTCAACTCAGATCCTCCATAAACTAGAAAAATATCTTTAGTCCTTCTTAAGTACTTAAGAATATTTTTCACAGCTATCCAATGATCCTCTCCTGGATCAGCCTGAAATCTACTTGTTATGCCTAAGGCATAAGCAACATCAGGCCTAGTACATAGCATAGCATACATAATCGATCCTACTGCCGAAGCATAGGGAATAGAATTCATTCTATTCCTCTCTTCAGATGTCTTAGGAGACATCTTCTTAGAGAGACGTATGCCATGACTCATAGGCAAATAACCTCTTTTACTTTCTTCCATGCTGAATCTTTTCAGCACATTATCTATGTACCTAGACTGGGACAAGCCTAGCATCCTTTTAGATCTATCCCTATAGATCTTTATACCAAGTATATAGGATGCTTCTCCCAAGTCTTTCATGGAAAAGCTTTTTGACAGCCAAGTCTTGACCGATTGTAACATTGGAATATCATTTCCAATGATCAGTATGTCATCTACATACAATATTAAGAAGACAATGGCACTCCCACTAGTCTTCTTGTACACACATGGTTCATCCACATTTTTGATAAAATCAAACTCTTTGACTGTTGTATCAAAACGGATGTTCCAACTCCTCGATGCTTGCTTTAATCCATAAATGGATCTCTTAAGCTTGCATACTTGATTTGCTCTCTTACTTGAGACAAATCCTTCTGGCTGTGTCATGTAAACCTCTTCCTCAAGATAACCATTAAGGAAGGCGGTTTTGACATCCATCTGCCAGATTTCATAATCATAGTATGCAGCTATTGCAAGCAAAATCCGAATAGATTTGAGCATAGCTACTGGCGAAAAAGTTTCATCATAGTCAATTCCTTGCTTTTGCCTGAAACCTTTTGCCACCAATCTAGCCTTGTAGGTTTCTACTTGGCCATCTGCTCCAATCTTTTTCTTATAGACTCATTTGCAACCTATAGGGTTTACACCCTCTGGTGCATCAACCAAAGTCCATACTTGGTTGGTATACATAGAATCTATTTCGGATTTCATGGCTTCTAGCCATTTGTCAGAGTCACTACTCATGACAGCTTCCGAATAGGTCAGAGGATCATTATTCTGAACAATGTGGGCTTCATCATTCTCAATGATGAACCCATACCTCTCAGGTGCTCTTCGCACTCTATCTGACCTTCGGAGAGGAGATGTGTGTTGTGGTTGTACCTCATCAATGGGTACATCTGGTTGAAGAATTTCTTGTGTTTCTATTTGTAGGTTTTGAACTTCTTCAAGTTCAATTTTTCTATCCTTGCCCTTTTCTAAGATAAACTCTTTTTCTAAGAAAATGGCATGCCTACCTACAAAAACTTTTTGTTCGGTAGGATGATAGAAGATGTATCCTATACTATCTTTAGGATAACCTACAAAAATACATTTATCTGATCTAGCACTTAGCTTGTGTCCAAAATTTCTTTTGACATAAGCTTGACAACCCCATATCTTAAGATACTTAAGATTAGGCTTCTTTCCTCTCCATATCTCATATGGAGTGCTAGGTACAGACTTAGAAGGTACCCTGTTTAATATTAGTGCAGCAGTCTCTAGGGCAAAACCCCAGAAGGAAATAGGAAGATCAGTAAAGCACATCATGGACCGTACCATATCTAATAAAGTACGATTCCTCCGTTCAGCTACACCATTTAATTGTGGCGTATACGGAGGTGTCCATTCAGAGAGAATGCCCTTTTCTTTAAGATGATTTAAAAACTCACTAGAAAGGTATTCACCTCCTCGATCAGATCGAAGGATTTTAATACACTTTCCGGTTTGTTTTTCAACCATACTTTGATACTCTTTAAACTTATCAAAAGCTTCGGATTTATGTTTCATAAGATACACATATCCGAACCTTGATAAATCATCAGTGAATGTGATGAAGTAAGAGTATCCACCTCTAGCTGGAGTTGTCATAGGACCACATACATCTGTGTGTATAAGTCCTAATAACTCACTTGCCCTTTCTCCATGTCCAGTGAATGGAGACTTAGTCATTTTACCCATAAGACAAGATTCACAAGTTCCTAATGATTCATAATCATAAGGATCAAAGAACTCTTCTTTGTATAACTTGTTGATTCTTGATTCACTTATGTGACCAAGTCGGCAATGCCAAAGAAGGGTGTTATTTACTTCCTCTCTCTTTCTTTTATTGCTTTTATTAATATGAAAGACATTGTCATTAAGTAATAAAACAAGAAGACCATTTTCCATAATGCCATTGCAAAGATGCTTATTAGAAAAATAAATAGAGCAACCATTGCCCTTTCCATTAATTTCAAATCCTTTCTTTAACAACAAAGGAATGGAAATTACATTTCTAATAATTTTGGGCATATAATAACAATCTTCTAATTGTAGGAGCTCTCCCGAAGGTAACTCCAAGTTGTAGGTTCCAACAGCTTCAGCCTGGATGGACTCTCCTCCAGCGCCATACAGCTCGAAGTCACCTTTCTTCAAAATTTTAATTTTCTGTAGTCCATGCAAAGATTTGCAAATGTGAAAACCACAGCCGGTATCCAATACCCATGAATTTGAATTTGAAGAACTTAATGACAAGTTGGCATGTAACATAAACATACCTTTTGATGCAACTCTTGCATCGGTCTTCATACTTGCAAGAAAACTCTTGCAATTCCTTTTCCAGTGGCCAGCTTTGCCGCAATGAAAACAGGTACTTGATCCGGAGTTTTTCTTTCCTTTTTTTCTTTTTGATGCTACTCTTAGAGGTGCCATCTATAAGAAGAAGTGGACCTTTATCCTTCTTAATATGGCCTTCAGCTGTTTTGAGCATATTTAACAGCTCGGGCAGGGAGGTGTTCAGCTTGTTCATGTGAAAGTTCACAACAAACTGAGAGAATGAATCAGGCAGTGATTGCAGGATCAAATCCTGACTGAGCTCACTATCCATAGCAAAACCTAATTGACTTAATCTAGTGATTAAGTCTATAACCATAAGAACATGGTTTTGCACTGGAGTTCCTTTATTCATTCTAGCACGGAACAACTGCTTAGATATCTCATACCTAGCAGTCCTGCTTTGTTCTCCATACAACTCTTTTAGATTGAGAAGTATGGATTGAGTGTCCATGCCTTCATGTTGCCTCTGTAATTCATTACTCATAGAGGCAAGTATGATACATTTGACAGTCAATCTGTCATTTTTCCACATCTTATGTGTGGCAACCTCCTCTTCTGTAGCATCATCCCCTAGATCTCCAAGATCAGGAGTTTCAAGTATATAGGAAATTTTCTCCTGAGTGAGTACTATCTTTAAATTCCTCAACCAGTCCACATAATTTGGTCCGGTCAACTTGTTGGCATCTAAGATGCCTCTTAGTGAAAGTGAAGCCATTTAATAATTCTACATATGCAAGAACATAACTAATATAAGCAGACCAATCATGATGACATGTTTGCAACTAGATAAGGACTTTAATCTAATTTGTCTCCTACTATTTTTATCGAATATCATAGCCCTCTCCTATGATAAACGTGAAAATATAATTTTTCTTAGTAGGGTTGAGATCCTAATTCATCATAAAAAGCCTTGTATTTACACAACAAACTCTTATGAGTTCAAAGGTAGGAAACTCTTTCCAATTGCATCTCATGCAATTCTCAACTTTATCTTGTCCTCTTAAAATACTTATTGCCTTGTGTTAGCACAACAAACAATAATATTTTAGTTAAGTCAAACCCTTCATTTCCATATAGTCATATTCGAATAATATTGCCCTTGTGGTTACACAACAAGGCAATATATTAAAATATGCCATAAGCATCTTAATGCACCAAGACAGTATAACATCAGTCCCCATTGCAAGTTTTGTGTTAGCACAACAAACTAGCATGGATCTTGACATAATAATATCGAGGCATGAAGGAAGGCTATCAATAGTGTTATATCAATATTAAGCTTCTCCATAATAGACAATCAAACAATTGGCCAGGTAAGCAGGTGGGAGGCTCCCCTTCCTCAAAGAGTAAGGTCCTAATTAAGTAACCACCTTTAGTGCTTTCCTTAGACACCAATTAGATTAATTGTTCTAGAATGGGTTAGCTCAAAATTTTTTAACACTATGACTTAATATAATTTTTATTGAGGGCTTACTAGTCTCTAGCACATTCTTTAATTGTAACATATATTTAACATATCTAAAATAAGTTATCATGCATCATAGCTATCTCATAGCATGTATAAATCATAAGCAACTAATTAACATGCTTCAACATATTTTCATATGGAAAATTTCATATCATGACATTTTATTACATATCATATCATATATGAATCATATATTTCAGCATTTCATTAAGCATATGACATTACTATCTCATAGTAAATTAATAATCATACATCATGCATTATTATTTGATTGAACCAATTAAGGATAGCTCTGATACCACTGTAGGGTTCTAGCATGTCATAATGGGCAGCGGAAGCTAGGGTTTTTAAAATTTTCTTAATAAAGTCCCTATGCATGAAACCCTTTTAAGCCTAGATCACCTTAATGATTACAATCAAATAATATAAAATAAATACAGAATTAGTAGAATACCTCAAACGCTAATCCAAAGTGTACAATCTCCACGAGGCGTCCAAGTGTCCGCCCTCCAATGGTGATCCACACGAAAACTTGATCAAGACTTTAGCTCCAAAGACTTTTAATCCTTAATGCAGAATTCTTCTAAAGAACTCTAATGGCTTGCTTTCCTTCCTTTCTATTTTTCTTTAGCCTTCTAAAATCACTTCTAATCCTTTTGTCCTAAGGAAGATCACCTTGTCTTGGCTTAGGACACACTGGAAGCAATGTTAGAAAGAAAGAAACTAATGTAAGAAAGAAGGGATATGAGAGAGAGAGAGTTGGATTGATTTTCGATGATTAGAAAACACCGGGAGCATTCCTATTTATAGATGGCGTGGGGATGCATCACCAAAGGATGCATCCCATCCACACATCCTTCAGATGGGGCGTGATAAGAGGAGAGAAGGCGCCACAAAAATAGGGAGAGGCGTATCAAAAGTGGTTATGATAAGATCAAGCGCTTATGATGTGGCGCTTGATTCCCTAAGCACCTCTTCATGAAAATGCGCCGTACTCTTTCCTTTTTTCACTTTTTCTCACGCAAGAAAAATAGGAACCAACCTTATCCATTCATCAAGGGTTGATGATGATCCAAAGGCCATGAAAGAAGGCGCCATATATCCCTTAGGCGTGATGAAGAGAGAAGAGAGAGAATGGATAAGATCAAATAAATGGTTCATCCTTATCCATTTAATCTTCACGTATTCTCTCTCTTTCCTTCACCTATTTTTCATCTCCACGCCTCCCAATGATATCCATCACGTCATCATGATCTCCCATCATCCTATGATGAAAATCCAATGGCTCCAATTCATGGTGCCATCCATTTGATCCATCTCTTCATTCAAATGTTGATCCAACGGTCAAAAATGAATGATTTATCAAATCTAATCCAATTAGACTCAAACCAAGCCAATTAGGAGCCAACTCTTGGCTAACCCATATTAGAATATGATCTAATCAAATTAGATCAATTAAGAATCAGATTCGAATCCAGTTCGAATCAGATTCGAATCCAGTTCGAATCAGGAGCTAAGGTTTGCAACACCTGCTAGGATGTTTATCTTGCAAACATGATCTAATCCAATTAGACCCTTGATAAGTTTTCTTTTGTGTGACCCATTGGGTTCCATACTTAGCCAGCAATAGGTGTGAGTGCGAGTTGACCCAACTTGATTAGAACTCTTCTAATCGATTTAAGTCCAAACTGCGCGAACCCGAACTTAACAATTAGAATCCTTTCTAATTGGTGATCGAATTAAACTCTTTAATTCGATCAAACCTATAAGACAAGATTGACGTCTAGCAACATGTCATGTCTACCCAGAAAATATGGAATTTGGTAGAAATACCAAAAATACCCTTCAGTGGCAAGTTACCATGCAATTCAATCCTTTAATCAAACTGCATCCCAAATATGTATATGAGTATGAATATATGTCAAACTCAATTTCATATTTATATTTTTCTCAATCTTTTAATGATAATTCAAATAATGAAACATTAGAAACTCTTTCTAATTTTCATTCTTCTTTGATCAAAGGCTTCCTGAATTATCATATGATTAGAATAAATAGGATGCTATCTTCTCTTACTAGAAGTGATTAATTCCTTGTTGATCTACTCATAATCTTCGTACACAATCCACCATATCCAGAAGACCTCGTACATAACTTATTGTCATGAATGAGTGTAAACCAAAACATAGGTTCATGTGCACAAGATACCATGGTGATCTCAGGTCAAAGGATCAGTTGCACAACTCCCACTAAGAGAATCATCTTTTGACATGTAAGTAAGACTTCATAAGATTTCTCTTTGTAGGTCAATTCAGTGAACTCATTCTTCTAATGAGCACCCATATCTTTGTATTAGTGTCTCCACACAAATGATTGTGAGATCAATCATCCTCTGCATCGAGCATACATAAGACATGCCAGTCTTTCCGGTAATCATTGATCCCCGACTCAATATACCAATGACTGGGAATATTTAAGATTAGGATTTTAGGATTTTAAGTCTCACTAGTATGATCTCATCATAGTCTTAAAACTATTGCCCTAATCTAAGGAGTTTATCATAAATATAATCAACAGCATATGATAAAACATAACGCCTTTATTCATATTTAAATGTCATGTACATGATTTGGACAAATCAAAAGAAAAACCCTTCGCAATACATATTGCGATTGGCTTGTAGGGCATCTACTCTTTCAATAAGGGTTTTGATGTTTTGTTTAAACAATCCCTATGCATCATAACCAACTCAATTGACAATAGCTTAGTATTCAAAGGAATAAGACGTGGAAATGTCTATGTAGTAGATCTAGATGATCTTGCTAAAAACAGTCCTTGCTTAGTTGCTAGTGATACTAAGGAGAATGATGCAAGTTGGTTATGGCACCGTAAATTAGGACATGCAAGTATGGATACAATATCTAAGCTAGTTAAAAGAGATTCTGTAATAGGTTTGCCAAAACTAAAATTTGAGAAAAATAAAATCTGTGAAGCTTGTCAATATGGCAAACAATCAAGAAACTCCTTTAAATCCATAAATTGTGTCTCTACCTCTAGACCTCTTGAACTCCTACACATGGATCTATTCGGACCAACTAGAACCACAAGTCTAGGTGGAAACAAATATGGTCTTGTTATTGTAGATGATTTTTCTAGATATACTTGGGTCATGTTTTTAGCTCATAAAGATCAAGCATTTTCAGTATTTAAGAAATTTCATAAGGAAGTAACTAATGCTAGAGATGCTTCAGTAATAGCTATTAGAAGTGACCATGGAACGGAATTTGAAAATCATCTATTTGATAAATTTTGTAGTAAAAAGGGGATAACTCATAATTTTTCTGCACCTAGGACACCACAACAAAATGGAGTTGTAGAAAGGAAGAATAGAACCCTAGAGGAAATGGCTAGAACCATGCTATGTGAAAGTAACCTCCCTAAGTATTTTTGGAGAGAAGCCATTAATACATCATGTCATATATTAAATAGAGTTTTATTGAGATCCATTATAAAGAAAACATCTTATGAACTTTGGAAAAATAGAAAGCCCAAAGTAAACTATTTTCATGTTTTTGGATGTAGGTGTTTCATTCATAATAATGGAAAGGATAACTTAGGTAAATTTGATTCTAAATCTGATGAGGGTATATTTTTGGGGTATTCTACAACAAGTAAAGCCTATAGAGTTTTTAATAAAAGAACCCTTGTTATTGAAGAGTCTATACATGTTGTGTTTGATGATACTAATGATATCTCTTCTAGCAAGAGAGTTGTTCTTGATGATGATGCTGAAATTCTTGAAGAAAAGATTGATGAGATGACATTACAAGAAGATGAACAAAAACTAATTGGAAATGCATCATCAAGCCAAGAGGCAATTGTGGATCATGGGCTGACTAAGGCTTGGAGGTATGCTCATGGGCATCCTAAGGAATTAATTTTAGATGATCCATCTCAACTTGTTAGGACTAGAGCATCTCTTAAGAACTTAAATAATCATCTAGCATTTGTCTCACATTTTGAACCTAAACACATAGAAGAAGCTGAAAAGGATGTAAATTGGATAAATGCAATGCAAGAAGAACTAAACCAATTTACTAGAAACAAGGTATGGAACCTAGTTGAACGACCCTCTGAATATTCAATAATAGGTACCAAATGGATATATAAAAATAAACTTGATGAAAATGGAATTGTAATTAGGAACAAGGCTAGACTAGTAGCAAAGGGCTATAATCAAGAAGAAGGTATAGACTTTGATGAAACCTTTGCTCCTGTAGCTAGACTTGAGGCAATTAGATTGTTACTAGCATTTGCATGCTTTAAAGATTTCAAATTATTTCAAATGGATGTAAAAAGTGCTTTTTTGAATGGGTATATTAATGAGGAGGTGTATGTAGAACAACCTCCTGGTTTTGAAAATCATCAATACCCCAATCATGTGTATAAATTAAACAAAGCACTTTATGGTTTGAAACAAGCACCTAGAGCATGGTATGAAAGACTTAGCAAATTTCTACTAGATCATGAGTTCTCTAGAGGAAATGTAGATTCGACACTGTTTTTAAAGAAGAAAAATAAAGAAATGTTAGTAGTGCAGATTTATGTTGATGATATTATTTTCGGTGCTATTAACAATCGCCTCTGCGAAGAATTTGCTGACTTGATGCAGAGTGAATTTGAAATGAGCATGATGGGAGAGCTGAACTATTTCCTCGGGCTCCAAATCAAACAATCTGAAGAAGGGATCTTCATCAATCAAGCTAAATACATCAAGGAGATGCTTAAGAAGTTTGATATGGAAGGAAACAAGTCAATCAGCACACCCATGAGTTCATCATGCAAACTAGACCAAGATGAATCAGGTAAATCAGTAGATCAAAAGATGTATAGAGGTATGATAGGATCCTTATTATATCTCACTGCAAGTAGACCTGATATCATGTTTAGTGTATGCATGTGTGCTAGTATCAATCTAATCCTAAAGAATCACATTTAATTGCAGTTAAGAGAATCTTTAAATACCTAATAGGAACAAAAAATATAGGTTTATGGTATTCTAAAGAATCTAGCCTAAACTTAATAGGGTATACAGATTCAGATTTTGCTGGTTGTAAACTTGATAGAAAAAGCTCCAGCGGGTCATGTCAACTCTTAGGAGAAAATTTAATCTCATGGTTTAGCAAGAAACAAAACTCGGTTGCATTATCTACAGCTGAAGCCGAATATGTTGCTGCCGGAAGTTGTTGTGCTCAAATCATGTGGATCAAACAACAACTTGAAGATTATGGAATTAAACAAGATAAAATTCTCATTAACTGTGATAATACAAGTGCTATTAACCTAACTAAGAATCCAATTCAGCACTCAAGAACCAAACACATTGAGATAAGACATCACTTCATAAGAGATCATGTACTGAATGGTGATGTGACACTTCAATTTATTTGCTCTGATGATCAACTAGCTGACATCTTCACAAAACCCTTGAGTGAAGAGCGATTCTGTGTACTTAGGAGAGGATTAGGAGTGATTAATCCATCCTAGTGATATTCTCTTCTAATTCATTGATTTTGATGATTAGCTTGTGTTAAATATAGAGTTTCTTATCTATGATCATCAAATCAGCTCATAAACTTTTTGATTATCCCTTCTTTGGCACGAAAATAACATGATTTTTGGGTGCGTGCCAGAGTTCGAGTCGACTCGGATACATTTTAGAGTCGGTTCATGGGGGAGTCGACTCGCACATATTTAGGATTCGACTCGAGGTCGATGGCATCATAGGGGGAGTCGACTTGCGCATATTTTGGAGTCGACTCGAGGTCGAGTTGACTCGCGACTTACTGGAGTCGACTCGAGGTCGGAAATTCGATGTTTTAACCCTAATCAAAACGTTCAATCGACACTTCTATTCACCGCTGTCACTGTTCAAAAACCCTAGAGTCATCTCTGACCTCGTCTCCGACCTTTGTTAGGGCATTTTCGTCAAGTTTCCCTCCATTCCTCGTGTCCTTTCCCCTCCTTAGGTCTAGGATGCCTCGGAAAGCTGTTGTCCCGAGCCAGAAAAGGTCCCATTCCGCGAGCGGCACCGAGCGACGGTCAAAGGCTCGGAATGAACCCGTGAGGCCACAACCTCCGGTTCCTTCCCCGCCGAGGCCGGTTCCCTCGCGTCCGTGCGCCAGGAAGGCGGTCTCCATCGGGAGATACGTCAACTTTGACTTCCTCTCCCGGAAAGGCTTTACCCTAGGGCATAGGTTAAAGGCTCAAGGGTTAGAAAGGTTTTGTTCCCTAGATCTCCCTACTTACCCGAGGTTAGTTAGGGAATTTTACGGTACTGTAGCTAGGGTTAATGGTGGGATTCAGGGAACTGTAGCGGGTGTCCCTATATTTATTTCAGAGGACTTAATTGCTCAAGTCCTCCATCTTCCCCAAGTAGGAGTGTCTCCCTCTCACCCCACGGATAGGACTGAGGCCCTTATGGCCATACTAGAGAGTCCACCTCAGTCCCCCCTAGAAGAGGTGTCTGCAAATCAGCTATCAGCTGAATGCGGCTCCTCTTGAGTATCATATCTAGGACCCTCTTCCCCAAGACAGGCCGTTTTGATTTTGTATCTGAGAGGGACCTAGCCCTGATGTTCTACATTCTTCAAGATACTCCAATCAACTTCCCAAAACTCATCTACAAATACCTATGTGAGCCTCTAGACAAACCAAGGCTTACTCTTCCTTATGGCATGCTGTATACCTTGATCTTCAGGGAGTTAGAGGTCCCCATTCCTGAGGGGGAACCCTCTCGCTCACTGCGATACACAGATCGCATGGGTGAGGGGACTCTTCACAAGATGGGATTCCATAAGGTTGAGGGAGTCTGGGTACGGAAACCATCCACCTCCACACCTTCTGACCCTACTACTCGACACTCCCCCAGCCATGATCATGACTCAGATTTTCCCACCTATCCCTCCACTTCAGCACCATCTACTTCAGCCGGACCCTCCACTGCACTACCTTCTCAGCCACTGGAGGTCCGGATATCTCCTGAGCAGCTCCGAGAGTTGCGGCAGGAGATCGTGAGGGAGCTACGGGATGACCTACTGAGGGAGCTCCGAGGTCCAGCGACTGCTCCCTCCACTGCGCTGGTTCCATCATTGGCAGCCGTGACCGAGATGACGGCTCATCTGAGGGAAGAAATTTACAATGTAAGAAGCCTAATTCAAGCCCAATTTTCGAATATGAGCGATGTCACGAATAATACAAGAAAGATGTGAGAAGACATCCGACAGGAGCTAGGCAGCCAGAATCAGGGTGCCGAACGGCTAGCCAATGTACTGATCTTCAAGTTGGATACCCTCCAGGAGAATCTGACTGAGTTTACCTCGATCCAGAATAGGGCCACCTCGGAGATCATAAAGCAGCTAGGAAACATTTCAGAAGGGATCAGTTTAGTTATGCAACACACTAGACTGAGCACGGGAGCCACATCCTCCACTACAAAGAAATCCTAGTGTAGCTTGCTTTTTTTTTCTCTTATTGATATGTACTTACTTCTATACTTTTGATGTATCTACAATTGTACTTAAATTTACATCAATACAATGAGTAGACATTTCTCTTCCAAATTGTGCAAATTTGAACTCTAACTGCTTTTATGATGTGCTATTCCTTTTTGCTATGATGACAAAAGGGGGAGAAAATATATTGAATAGACATGTAAAGGGAATCAATAAAAAGAAAACTTTTAAAGCACAAAATAATTTGTTCTAAGTGGATTCGATACCTCGAGGCTCATTATCTCTCTATTGGGGCTCCTAAAGGAGTAATCTCCAGAATCTATTCAAGGGATATTCGGAGATTAGTTGAATCATACTCAAGAACAAATTGGCAGATTTTCCCTCTAAAACCAAAAATTTAAGTTCAAAAGCTTCAATACACTAAAAGAAAATTCAGAGAATCTAAACAAAGTTGAATGCATATGTTGAGGGGGAGAATATGAAATCTTAAGAAAGCAAACTCATTAAAGATATATAAGCCAAACAATTGACTGTATGACATGAAGGCTTATATAATTCCAAATCAAAGGGGGAGCTTTAACTTCAGAATTTACTGTTTCACACCTTTCAGTTTTGGAGAAATTAAATGACTTGACACTTGAATTCATTTTAGAACTTTACTATAAATCTCCTTTTTGGTTGAACAATTCACTTTACAAATACTCAATGTTTTGTCATCATCAAAAAGGGGGAGATTGTGGAGTGATTGATTATAACCCTATTTGATTTTGATGAGCTCAAAGCATTTGAGTATATCTTATGTTATACTAACGAATTCAATCTAGTGTTTCAGTCAAATATTTGTAAATTTATGGTTAAGTGTCTCTAGCTTTGGTTCAATACACTTTAGATAAGTAAGGAATGCAATTTGAACCAAAGTCTGAGTCTCGAGTCGACTCTGGAAGATTACGAGTCGACTCCAAGCATATCAGAAGCACTGGCACAAGCTCGAGTCGACTCCTGTACATTACGAGTCGACTCCGACTGAGAACAGACAGCCGGACAGAAAGAATCATCTCAGAATCTGTCAACGAGTCGACTCCTGAAGAATTCGAGTCGACTCTGATGCTTGCCGAGTCGACTCCAGCATAGTACGAGTCGACTCCAGGGAGTAACAGACAGAAAGACAGAGAAGCAATTTTGGACTTTGAGAGCCGAGTCGACTCCCGAAGAACTCGAGTCGACTCCGATGGTTGGCAGGTCGACTCCTAAGGAAGCAAGAGTCGACTCCCAGAGAAATGCAAGGCTAAAAGTCAGAGAGCCAATTTCGGACACTGAGAGCCGAGTCGACTTCCGCAAAGTCCGAGTCGCCTCCAAGGCAGCGCAACCCCAAAGACAAAAGACTGTATTTTTGTCTCTGAGAGCCGAGTCGACTCCGAGACAGTTCGAGTCGACTCCAAGGCAGCGCAACCCCAAAGATAGAAGACTGTTCTTTCGGACACTGAGAGCCGAGTCGACTCCAGCAAGGTTTGAGTCGACTCCGAGACAGCACAAGTCAACAGACAGAAGATTGGGATTTCGGGCTCTGAGTGCCGAGTCGACTCCCAGAATATCCGAGTCGACTCGAGGGAGCAAACTTGAAAGAAAGATCTTTGGATTCCTTAGAACGAGTCGTCTCCAAAAGTGCCGGGTCAGCTCCAGACATTGGGGAGTCGACTCCAGGTTCAGTCGAGTCGACTCCAAGTCAAGACAGCACTTTAATTCAAATCCAGAACAGTTGCCGAGCCGTCTCCAGAAAAGTATGAGTCGACTCCTGCAACAGGCGAGTCGACTCCAGATCGCGCGAGTCGACTCCGATCCCAACGGAAACATTGTCAGGAGTTGCAGAATGTGCAGAACGGTTAGAAATATGTGTCTAACGGCTATTTTTCTTTGGGAATGGCTTAAATAGCCTGAGGGAACAGTAATAGGGTAAGAAAGAGAGACTCCATTAAAAAGAAAAAGAGATTTCCACCAACCAAGAGCTCTCTAGAGTGATTACACGAAAAAGAAGGAAGAAGTGCATTGAAGTCGACTCTCCAACTCTCTTCCTCACATTCAAGGCTCTCCTCCTGACAGCAAGTCTACATCAAATTCAAGAGGAGTCAAAGAGTTTGAAAAGCCCTTTCCTCCATCTTCAAAATCAGTTTGAGGGCTTCTTACTCTTCCTTGTTTAAATTGTTTAAATACGCTTTTGAGAAGCTTTCTTTTTCTGTTTGTTTCAAACCATTTGTTTCTTACTTGATTCAATCAGGGGATTGAATCAAGGGTGTTAAGGTTTGTTGGTGAGCCAAGGTTAAAACCAACGGTGTAAGGGTTTGATTGTGATCCCGGGAAAACAATCGGGAGGTTCTAGTCGGTGAGCCTGTGAAAACCGACCGAGTTCGTTGTGATCTCGTAAAACAACAAGTTGGGTTGTGAACTTGTAAAACAACCGGCTGTAATCCGAGGAATTATAGTGAATTCCCAAGTGAGGCTTGGGGAGTGGACGTAGGAGCAAGGGTTAGCTCCGAACCACTATAAAATTGCTTGTGTTTGTGATTGCTTCATTGTCTCTTACTTTCCCTTCATCCACTGCATATAGCAACTAATTAATCCACTCGCAAAAAGTTTTAATTAGTTACTCACAAAACTTTTAATTGCAATAATTATTTTAAAATCCAATTCACCCCCCCTCTTGAGTTGTCTATCTGGGCAACAATTTCTAATTTTTCAGAACTATATGTAAACTTTTCTACAAAAGGTTTGTATTTTTCAAGTTCTTGTGCCAACTTTTGTTTTTCTGTTTTTAGTGCGTTTAAGTCTTTTGTGAAATTATCTTTAATAGTTTGTTTATCCTTTTTAAGTTCAGAAATTTCTTTGGTTAGTTTTTCGTTATCTTTAATTAAGGTATTAGTTTTTTGAATTAACATTTGCTTGCTTGTTTTAAATTCTAAATTTTCTTTAATAATAAAATCCTTATCCTTAACTAATTTATCGTATTTAAGGAGGTGAGATTGATTGGTTAGTTTTAGCTCTTTATTCTTAAGATTTATTGTCTTATATTCATCCATTAATTTATTAAACGCATCATACAATTCATCAAAGGTAAAATCTAAATGCGTTTCAGATGTTACCTCATTTTCGTTTGCATAAAATAGAGGTTGGCCTTTTCCTCTTGTTCCTCATCCGATGATGATGATGATGAATCGGAATCCGATAGGGTGGAGACGAGGACTTTCTTTTTCTTATACTTGCTGCCCTTCTTGAGCAAAGGACAGTCTGCTCTGAAGTGTCCCGGCTTCTTACATTCATAGCATCCGATTCCCTCATTTTCCCTTTCCTTACCTTTATCCTTGTAATAGGAACTTGAGGGACCTCTCCTTTGATGAAAGGACTTCTTTCGGTTGATGAATTTTCTGAACTTACGCACGAGAAGAGCCTCATCATCATCTCCCTCATGAACTTCTTCTTCACTGCTGCTACTGTAAGATAAATCCTTGTTAGAAGAAGTAGATTTGAGAGCTGTTGCTGGTGGTCCAAACCGAGAACGATTGACACGACGGTGTGAACGGGGTTCCGCCTGAGTTGTCTTGGTCGGTGCTGGTTGCGCTCCACCTTCCGCCAAGGAACCTGCAAACAAGCCTTGCACCACCACCAGGGTGGTGATGGCCCTCCGACGGTCAAGTCAGAGGAGATTGGAGGAGGAGAGATGATAATCACAAGTGGGAGAGAGTGCTCTGGGAGGTATTGCTTACCCCCCCTTCTCCCCCCAGCCGCGTATATACCTGGCTGGGAGGTCCCTCAGGGGGGTTTGTCGTCGTGGGGCACGATAGAATGGCCACTGACATGGCCGTTACCGGGCGTCGTGGAGCAGCGCTGGGTACGGCCATGACAGGGCGTAGTGGAGCTCCGCTTTGTACGGTTGATACAGGAGATCGTGGGCAGCATCGGGTACAGCCGTTGCAGGGAGTAGTGGAGCAGGAGGCCGCGGCGTGCCTCTGGAGAATAGCCTGTCGTTATCAAAAGATCTCCGACTCGGGGTCGGAGTGCTGGATCATAGGGCAGCCGACCCGGGGTCGGGCTGCGAAGCCGAGGAGGTCCGACTCGGGGTCGGAGTGCTGGATCATAGGGCAGCCGACCCGGGGTCGGGCTGCGAAGCCGAGGAGGTCCGACTCGGGGTCGGAGTGCTGGGTCAAAGGGTAACTGTAGCTTTCCTGGATACGCGTGCCGATCACGTGGGGCATGGCGGCTTAATTCCCCCATAACAGTAGCCCCCCACTTCCGAGCCTGGAACCAGAAGGGGAACAGGTGAAGGGAGTGATGTTTCGAGATTGCCGCCATCCTTCGGAGAGGCGCGCGCGCTTCAAGCTTCCCGCCTTCTTTATGGCGTATGGCGGTTGCTGCTGACCTGGCAACCTGAGGATTTCGGCGGACATCCTTCCTTAATGGTGTCGATTCGCCTTTGGGGTGCGAGCGACCCTTCGGCGGCCAGGCGTCTTCTGGCGTCATCGAGGCGTCACTTGCCCAATTGTATGGGCCTCGGCCCTGAAAATTAATGCACGTTGAATATTTCTTCATCTCGCCTTCGTCCTCTTTTTTTTTTTTTAGCTCTTGGTTGCTTCTTGCTGACTTTTGATTCCCGAAGTTCTTCCGGCGCTAGGCCAGGCATCCGAGGGTTAAACCTCGGAAAACTCTTCCGGCGCTAAGCCAGGCATCCGAGGGTTAGGCCTCGGGAAATTCTTCCGGCGCTAAGCCAGGCATCCGAGGGTTAGGCCTCAGAAAATTCTTCCGGCGCTAAGCCAGGCATCCGAGGGTTAGGCCTCAGGAAACTCTTCCGGCGCTGAGCCAGGCATCCGAGGGTTAGGCCTCAGGAAACTCTTCCGGCGCTAGGCCAGGCATCCGAGGGTTAGGCCTCAGGAAATTCTTCCGGCGCTAAGCCAGGCATCCGAGGGTTAGGCCTCAGGAAATTCTTCCGGCGCTAAGCCAGGCATCCGAGGGTTAGGCCTCAGGAAACTCTTCCGGCGCTAGGCCAGGCATCCGAGGGTTAGGCCTCAGGAAACTCTTCCGGCGCTAGGCCAGGCATCCGAGGGTTAGGCCTCAGGAAATTCTTCCGGCGCTAAGCCAGGCATCCGAGGGTTAGGCCTCAGGAAACTCTTCCGGCGCTGAGCCAGGCATCCGAGGGTTAGGCCTCAGGAAACTCTTCCGGCGCTAGGCCAGGCATCCGAGGGTTAGGCATCAGGAAATTCTTCCGGCGCTAAGCCAGGCATCCGAGGGTTAGGCCTCAGGAAATTCTTCCGGCGCTAAGCCAGGCATCCGAGGGTTAGGCCTCAGGAAATTCTTCCGGCGCTAAGCCAGGCATCCGAGGGTTAGGCCTCAGGAAATTCTTCCGGCGCTAAGCCAGGCATCCGAGGGTTAGGCCTCAGGAAACTCTTCCGGCGCTGAGCCAGGCATCCGAGGGTTAGGCCTCAGGAAACTCTTCCGGCGCTAGGCCAGGCATCCGAGGGTTAGGCCTCAGGAAATTCTTCCGGCGCTAAGCCAGGCATCCGAGGGTTAGGCCTCAGGAAACTCTTCCGGCGCTAAGCCAGGCATCCGAGGGTTAGGCCTCAGGAAACTCTTCCGGCGCTAAGCCAGGCATCCGAGGGTTACGCCTCAGGAAATTCTTCCGGCGCTAAGCCAGGCATCCGAGGGTTAGGCCTCAGGAAATTCTTCCGGCGCTAAGCCAGGCATCCGAGGGTTAGGCCTCAGGAAACTCTTCCGGCGCTAAGCCAGGCATCCGAGGATTAGGCCTCAGGAAATTCTTCCGGCGCTAAGCCAGGCATCCGAAGGTTAGGCCTCAGGAAATTCTTCCGGCGCTAAGCCAGGCATCCAAGGGTTAGGCCTCAGGAAATTCTTCCGGCGCTGAGCCAGGCATCCGAGGGTTAAGCCTCAGGAAATTCTTCCGGCGCTAAGCCAGGCATCCGAGGGTTAGGCCTCAGGAAATTCTTCCGCTCGCTGGTCGGGCCAAGGCTGGCGCAAGCCGAAGCGACCGGTCGGGGCTTCCGGCTAGTCTGCTCCCGGGATGATCATCGGGTTAGCCAGGCATCTGAGGGTTGTCAAGCCTCAGGAAAATTCCGCTCGTTGGTCGGCCAAGGCTGGCGCAAGCCGAGGCGACCGGTCGGGGCTTCCGGCTAGTCTGCTCCCGGGATGATCATCGGGTTAGCCAGGCATCCGAGGGCCGAGCCTCGGAAGATTCCACTCGTTGGTCGGCCTAGGCTGGCGCAAGCCGAGGCGACCGGTCGGGGCTTCCGGCTAGTCTGCTCCCGGGATGATCATCGGGTTAGCCAGGCATCTGAGGGTTGTCAAGCCTCAGGGAAATTCCGCTCGTTGGTCGGCCAAGGCTGGCGCAAGCCGAGGCGACCGGTCGGGGCTTCCGGCTAGTCTGCTCCCGGGATGATCATCGGGTTAGCCAGGCATCCGAGGGCCGAGCCTCGGGAGATTCCACTCGTTGGTCGGCCTAGGCTGGCTCAAGCCGAGGCGACCGGTCGGGGCTTCCGGCTAGTCTGCTCCCGGGATGATCATCGGGTTAGCCAGGCATCCGAGGGCCGAGCCTCGGGAGATTCCACTCGTTGGTCGGCCTAGGCTGGCGCAAGCCGAGGCGACCGGTCGGGGCTTCCGGCTAGTCTGCTCCCGGGATGTTCATCGGGTTAGCCAGGCATCTGAGGGTTGTCAAGCCTCAGGGAAATTCCGCTCGTTGGTCGGCCAAGGCTGGCGCAAGCCGAGGCGACCGGTCGGGGCTTCCGGCTAGTCTGCTCCCGGGATGTTCATCGGGTTAGCCAGGCATCTGAGGGTTGTCAAGCCTCAGGAAAATTCCGCTCGTTGGTCGGCCAAGGCTGGCGCAAGCCGAGGCGACCGGTCGGGGCTTCCGGCTAGTCTGCTCCCGGGATGATCATCGGGTTAGCCAGGCATCCGAGGGCCGAGCCTCGGGAGATTCCACTCGTTGGTCGGCCTAGGCTGGCGCAAGCCGAGGCGACCGGTCGGGGCTTCGGGCTAGTCTGCTCCCGGGATGTTCATCGGGTTAGCCAGGCATCTGAGGGTTGTCAAGCCTCAGGGAAATTCCGCTCGTTGGTCGGCCAAGGCTGGCGCAAGCCGAGGCGACCGGTCGGGGCTTCCGGCTAGTCTGCTCCCGGGATGATCATCGGGTTAGCCAGGCATCTGAGGGTTGTCAAGCCTCAGGGAAATTCCGCTCGTTGGTCGGCCAAGGCTGGCGCAAGCCGAGGCGACCGGTCGGGGCTTCTGGCTAGTCTGCTCCCGGGATGATCATCGGGTTAGCCAGGCATCCGAGGGCCGAGCCTCGGGAGATTCCACTCGTTGGTCGGCCTAGGCTGGCGCAAGCCGAGGCGACCGGTCGGGGCTTCCGGCTAGTCTGCTCCCGGGATGATCATCGGGTTAGCCAGGCATCCGAGGGCCGAGCCTCGGGAGATTCCACTCGTTGGTCGGCCTAGGCTGGCGCAAGCCGAGGCGACCGGTCGGGGCTTCCGGCTAGTCTGCTCCCGGGATGATCATCGGGTTAGCCAGGCATCTGAGGGTTGTCAAGCCTCAGGGAAATTCCGCTCGTTGGTCGGCCAAGGCTGGCGCAAGCCGAGGCGACCGGTCGGGGCTTCCGGCTAGTCTGCTCCCGGGATGTTCATCGGGTTAGCCAGGCATCTGAGGGTTGTCAAGCCTCAGGGAAATTCCGCTCGTTGGTCGGCCAAGGCTGGCGCAAGCCGAGGCGACCGGTCGGGGCTTCCGGCTAGTCTGCTCCCGGGATGATCATCGGGTTAGCCAGGCATCCGAGGGCCGAGCCTCGGGAGATTCCACTCGTTGGTCGGCCTAGGCTGGCGCAAGCCGAGGCGACCGGTCGGGGCTTCCGGCTAGTCTGCTCCCGGGATGATCATCGGGTTAGCCAGGCATCTGAGGGTTGTCAAGCCTCAGGGAAATTCCGCTCGTTGGTCGGCCAAGGCTGGCGCAAGCCGAGGCGACCGGTCGGGGCTTCCGGCTAGTCTGCTCCCGGGATGATCATCGGGTTAGCCAGGCATCTGAGGGTTGTCAAGCCTCAGGGAAATTCCGCTCGTTGGTCGGCCAAGGCTGGCGCAAGCCGAGGCGACCGGTCGGGGCTTCCGGCTAGTCTGCTCCCGGGATGTTCATCGGGTTAGCCAGGCATCTGAGGGTTGTCAAGCCTCAGGAAAATTCCGCTCGTTGGTCGGCCAAGGCTGGCGCAAGCCGAGGCGACCGGTCGGGGCTTCCGGCTAGTCTGCTCCCGGGATGATCATCGGGTTAGCTAGGCATCCGAGGGCCGAGCCTCGGGAGATTCCACTCGTTGGTCGGCCTAGGCTGGCGCAAGCCGAGGCGACCGGTCGGGGCTTCCGGCTAGTCCTGCTCCCGGGATGATCATCGGGTTAGCCAGGCATCCGGGGGCCGAGCCCCGGGACATTCCACTCGTTGGTCGGCCACTTGTCGCTCGCCGCCCATCGGGGTTTCTCCGTGCCCAGCCGCGACCGTGTTTCTCCTCTCCTCCAAGCGTTGCCTGGGGGGAACACGAGAAGGGTATTAAACGCTAATTAATGCGTTACCTGGGAAATCAGATCGCCAGTTGCTGCTGGTGAGGAGTGTTAGTTGAGCGGCCGCGATACGCGGGTTCTTCGAGGAGGATGCGGCCTGGGCGCGAGCGGAGACACGTGGACCTAGGGGTATACGTCACCCGGATTGTCCTGCACAAAGAATGCGATTTAAGGAGAATGACGCTTAGGAAATCGCGGGGAGATACGCCTCGGGAGCCGGAACGGCTCCGGATTCAGTGCGCCTGCATTTATTGGAGCCACCCGTATCGGAACTACCAGGGGGCCGCAGCTTGGCTATAAATACAGGTGCAGGTACGATGGAATTTGCCAAGCCGGAGCTGCAGGTTGCCATGGATCGCGGACCTCCTCCTTGGCATATGACTGAGAGACTCCTGTCGAAGGAAAGGGGAGGCGCTCCCCTTACAACTTCAGCCAACTAGCCGTTTCATCTGGGATCACATCTCCCCTCCTTGAAGTTCAGCCTCCCGGTTGAGCTCTGCGCCGGACGCTCAATCCGGGACCGCGCCACCATATGCTCCTCCCCCTCGAATCCCTTCTCTTCCCTACCACTGGGGAAGATGGGAATATCCTTTGGAGGCGCCATCCAGCACCTCACCAAAAAGACAAGGAGCCGCCGCAGGGGTCACCCCGGCAACTCCATAGTCCGCCATAGTGAGAGAGATCACCATGGCGTCATCGTGGGGAGTCTGAACCCCCTTTACATCTTCATCACAAAAAGTGATTACATTTCCGACCCGCTGCCTCTTCGCGACGGCCACTCCTGATACTTCCGCCGAGCCCCCTGTGTTCCTCACGGGCCGAGAGCAGCCCCCAGTGATGGTGTGGATCACTCCCGCAACGGGTCGATTCTGCTCCCGAGGCTCCTGAGGGGCCGGGTCGGCTGGACGCGGATCTGCGGGGGGACGTCGGTCGTTTACATATCGACCGAGACGCCCTCGGCGAATGAGAGCCTCGATCTCGTCCCGAAGCTGGAAGCAGTCTTCGGTATCGTGGCCGTGGTCTCGGTGGTATTCACAGTACGCCCGAGAAGGCTTCCTCCCAGGGATCTTCTTCATCTGCCTCGGGACCGGGAGGTCCTCCCGCCCCTTGACCTCCATGAGGATCTGGGCCCGGGGGGCCAGGAGTGGGGTGTACCGGTTGAAGCGTCGGTGCGGAGAACGAGGGCGTATGGCGCCGTGGTTCCTTGCTGGTGACGGGCTTCTGCGCCGGCGTTGAGGCGTCGGGCTCCTCCTCTGGGGTGCCTCTTTTCGCCTTTTCTTCCCGGGCTTTAGAGGGGCCTCGGCGGCCTCCTTGTTCCGGTGGGAGGCTGCCTCCTCGGCGTCTGCATACTGGTTTGCCCGAGACAACAGCTCCGGGAAGCTCCGCGGCAGGCGTTTGTCCAGGGAGAAGGTGAGTCTGCCCTTCCGGAAGCCTCGCTTCAGGGCTGAAAGAGCCACCTCCTGGCTCAAATTCCGGACCTCCAGTGTTGCCTTGTTGAAGCGGGTGAGATAATCCCGCAGGCTCTCTCCCTCGTTCTGCCGGACATCGAAGAGGGAGTCGGAGACCAGTCTTCGCCGGCTACTGACGGCGAAATGGCTGATGAAGAGACGGGTGAACTGGTGGAAGGACTGGATGGAATTAGCCTCCAGGCCGGCGAACCACGCCCTTGCCGGGCCGCGGAGGGTCGCCGGGAAGGCCTTGCAGAGGAGAGGATCCGATGCTCCATGGAGGAGCATAAGAGTCCTGAAACTCTCCACGTGGTCCCGTGGGTCCGCCGCCCCGTCGTAGGGTTCGATCGCCGGCATTTTGAACCCCGGCGGGTTTAGGGTCCGCAGGATCCTTGAGGCAAGCGCCGGCTGGGAGGAGATCTCCAAGTCGGCGAAGGGATCTTTGGAGTGGCCCTTCAGGACCTGGAGCTGTCTGTGGAGATCGTCCACCCGCCGGTCCAGGGAGCGCGACCGGTGGGTGGGAGACAAGGAGCGGCGCGAGGGGGACCGACTGGAGTGCGGGCCCCTCGAGGACTGGGGTGTCTGAGAACGCGCCCGGGTCCGCCTCTCGTACCCCGCGCAGCTCCGATGAGAAGGCCCTGGCAGAATGGACCGCACTCGAGAATCCTCCTTGCGCCGGCGCTCCTCTCCATGGGAGAGGAAGGAGCGCGGGTTGTGAGGAAGAGGCGAGTGCTCGGGGAGCAGCGGCTCCTGAGCCCGCTGCGGCACCCGAGAGATCACACCCTGTAGATTCTGCACTGCCTCCGCGAGGGTGCGAACCTGCTGGGCTAGCTGGTCGAACTGAGCAGGTTCGACCGTCTGAATGGGAGGAGAAGCGGTGGAATGCTGCTGAGAGTGTGTTGGGGACGCAGCAGCCTCCCGGCCAGAGGCGCGAGAGGCTCCGCGACCGGAAGCATTGGAAGCTCCGCGACCACCTCGCCGTGCCATTACGATCGTTCTGAGATTCGGGCCCTTCCTCTAGCGCCAACTGTTGCTGGTGGTCCAAACCGAGAACGATTGACACGACGGTGTGAACGGGGTTCCGCCTGAGTTGTCTTGGTCGGTGCTGGTTGCGCTCCACCTTCCGCCAAGGAACCTGCAAACAAGCCTTGCACCACCACCAGGGTGGTGATGGCCCTCCGACGGTCAAGTCAGAGGAGATTGGAGGAGGAGAGATGATAATCACAAGTGGGAGAGAGTGCTCTGGGAGGTATTGCTTACCCCCCCTTCTCCCCCAGCCGCGTATATACCTGGCTGGGAGGTCCCTCAGGGGGGTTTGTCGTCGTGGGGCACGATAGAATGGCCACTGACATGGCCGTTACCGGGCGTCGTGGAGCAGCGCTGGGTACGGCCATGACAGGGCGTAGTGGAGCTCCGCTTTGTACGGTTGATACAGGAGATCGTGGGCAGCATCGGGTATAGCCGTTGCAGGGAGTAGTGGAGCAGGAGGCCGCGGCGTGCCTCTGGAGAATAGCCTGTCGTTATCAAAAGATCTCCGACTCGGGGTCGGAGTGCTGGATCATAGGGCAGCCGACCCGGGGTCGGGCTGCGAAGCCGAGGAGGTCCGACTCGGGGTCGGAGTGCTGGATCATAGGGCAGCCGACCCGGGGTCGGGCTGCGGAGCCGAGGAGGTCCGACTCGGGGTCGGAGTGCTGGATCATAGGGCAGCCGACCCGGGGTCGGGCTGCGAAGCCGAGGAGGTCCGACTCGGGGTCGGAGTGCTGGGTCAAAGGGTAACTGTAGCTTTCCTGGATACGCGTGCCGATCACGTGGGGCATGGCGGCTTAATTCCCCCATAACAAGAGCTATTACCTTTTTCTTATGAGAGGATTCTTCTTCGCTGTGTTGTTTCATTGTGAGCTCGTGCGTCATTAGGGATCCAAGAAGCTCCTCAAGTGGAAGCTTGTTCAAGTCCTTAGCTTCTTGGATTGCCGTAACCTTGGCCTCCCATGATCTTGGCAAACATCGAAGAACTTTCCTGACAAGGTCACTGTTAGTATAATTTTTGCCAAGGCTTTTTAGGCCATTGACAATGTCAGGAAATCTAGTAAACATGCAAGTGATAGTTTCATTAGAATCCATCTTAAATAATTCATACTTATAAACTAATATATTTATTTTAGATTCTTTTACTTGATTTGTGCCCTCGTGGGTCACTTCAAGTCTATCCCATATCTCTTTTGTAGAATTGCAAGTAGAGACTCTATTGAATTCATTTCGGTCTAAAGCACAATAAAGCACATTCATTGCTTTGGCATTTAGTTGTGCCTTCCTTATATCATTGTCATCCCAATCCTTTTCAAGTTTGGGTATTGTAACACCCTCTACAAAAATTGATGGGATGTATGGTCCATTAAGTATGGTGGTCCACATCTCATAGTCTTGTGCTTCGATAAATATTCTCATCCTAGCCTTCCAATATGAGTAGTCGGTTCCATTGAAAAATGGAGGTCTATGGGTGGACTGGCCCTCAATATGAGAAGATCCAAATGGGGTTGTCATTTTGATCTTTTACTCTTTTGGTAGAAGAGTTCTAGCTCTGATACCATTTGTTGCCCAAAAGACAATCCAAGAGGGGGGGTGAATTGGGTTTTAAAGTAATTATTGCAATTAAAAAAAACTTTGTGAGTAACTAATTAAAACTTATTGCAAGTGGATTAATTAGTTGCTATATGCAGTGGATGAAGGAAAAGGAAGAGACAATGAAACAATCACAAACACAAGCGATTTTATAGTGGTTCGGAGCTAACCCTTGCTCCTACGTCCACTTTGTTGCCCAGATAGACAACCCAAGAGGGGGAGGGTGAATTGGGTTTTTAAAATAATTTGGCTAATTAAAACTTTGTGGATGATTAATTAAAAACTATAGCAAGTTATTTAATTAAAGCCTAGTGCTGTGAGTAATGTGCGGGGAAGAAGATGAGAGACAATGCACTACAAACACAAAGTTTTATAGTGGTTCGGAGCTAACCCTTGCTCCTACGTCCACTCCCCAAGTCTCACTTGGGAATTTCACTATAACTCCCTTGGATTACAGCCGGTTGTTTTGCAAGCTCACAACCAAACTTGTTGTTTTACGAGCTCACAACGAACTCGGTCGGTTTTCCCAGGCTCACCGACTAGAACCAACCCCGATTGTTTTTCCCGGGCTCACAATCAAACCCTTACACACGTTGGTTTTAACTTGGCTCACCAACCAACCTTAAACCCCTTGATTCAATCCCCCGATTGAATCAAGTAAATACAAGAGATAGAAGAAAACAGAAAATAGCTTCTCAAAAAGCAAATTTAAAACAATATAATCGTAAAGGAGTTAGAAGCCCTCAAACGCTTTTAAGCTGGTGAAGAGGTATGGCTTCTGGAACTCCGGTCTCCTCTTGAAAGAGTGGTCGACTTGAATGCAGGAGGAGGAAGCTTTGATTGTTGGGAAGAAGTTGTTGGAGCAGATAAATGCAGATCTTCCCTTTTTCGTTTAAGAGCACTTGGAGAGCTTGAAAACTTGAATGCTTGGAGTGGAATATCTGTTCTCTGCCTTGCTACAGTCCTCTGTGGCTATTTAAGCCAACCCCCACGGAAACTAGCCGTTACTCTGCTTTTTCTGGCCGTTCTGCACACTCTGCGCAGCCTGACAATATGACCGTTGGTGGGTTGGAGTCGACTCGCGCGATCAGGAGTCGACTCGGCTGTAGCAGGAGTCGACTCACGCTTTTCCGGAGTCGACTCGGCAACTGTTCCAAATTTGAATTAAAGTTGCCGTCTTGACTGGGAGTCGATTCGTCTTGACCTGGAGTCGACTCGCCAACTTCTGGAGCTGACCTGGCAATTTTGGAGTCGGCTCATCCACTGAAGTCCGTGGATCCAATTTTGAATTTGGTCCACTCGAGTCGACTCGACTGTCCTGGGAGTCGACTCGAATCTCAGAGCCCGAACTCCCGATTCTCTGTCTTTTGGCTCATCCAGTCTTGGAGTTGACTCGAACTTCCTTGGAGTCGACTCGGCTCTCAGTTTCCGAAAGTTGGTCTTCTGCCTTTTGACGTGAAGCTTGTCTCGGAGTCGACTCGAGCTGTCTGTGAGTCGACTCGAATCTCAGAGGCAGTAACATGGTCTTCTGTCTGTTGATGGTCGCTCAGTCTCGGAGTCGACTCGCGTACTGCGGGAGTCGACTCGAATCTCAGAGTCCGAAAATCGTTCTCTGACTTTTTCCTTGTGTTCCTCTGAGAGTCGACTCTTACCTTCTTTGGAGTCGACCTGCCAACCATCGGAGTCGACCTGCCAACCATCGGAGTCGACTCGCGTTCCACTGGAGTCGACTCGAATCTCAGACCCGAAAACTGCTCTCTGACTTTTCTTTGTGTTTCTCTTGGAGTCGACTCTTACTACCCTGGAGTCGACTCGTTGAACATTGGAGTCGACTCGCGCACTTCGGGAGTCGACTCGTTGACAGTTTCTGAGTTGAAGCTTTCTGTCCTTCTGTCTGTTCTCAGTCGGAGTCGACTCGTACTGATCTGGAGTCGACTCGAGCTCGTGCCAGTGAACTTGATACGCTTGGAGTCGACTCGTGATACTCGGGAGTCGACTCGAGTCTCAGACTTTAGTTCAGCAGACTTCTTACCTTATCCAAAATACTATGAACCAAATCTAGAGACACTTGGACAGAATTTTTACTGAAACACACAATTGAATTCATTAGTAATCACAAGATATACTCAAATGCTTTGAGCTCATCAAAATCAAATGGGGTTTTAATCAATCACTCCACAATCTCCCCCTTTTTGATGATGACAAAACTTTGAGTATATGTAAAATGAATTGCTCATAAAACAATGAAGTAAAATCCATAAATGAATTCAAATGTCTGATAATTTAATTTATCCAAGTTTGAAAGGAGTGAAACATTAAATTTCGGAGTTAAAGCTCCCCCTTTCATTTGGAATTATATAAGCCTTCATATTATGCAATCAATTGTTTGGCTTATATGTCATTAATGATTTAGCTTGATTAAAATTCAGATTCTCCCCCTCAATATATGCATTCAACTATGTTTTGATTCTCTGAATTTTCTTTTAATGCTTTGAAGTTTTTGAACTGAATTTTATCTTTTTAGAGGGAAAATCTGTCAATTTGTTCTTGAGTAGGATTCAGCTAATCTCCGAATATCCCTTGAATAGATTCTGGAGATTACTCCATTAGGAGCCCCAAAAGAGAGATAATGAGCCTCGAGGTACCGAATCCACTTAGAGCAAATTTGAGTGTGTTTTTAAGAGTTTATCTTTTTATTTATTTCCATTGATTTCTTTTACATATTTTTTTCATATTTCTCCCCTTTTACACATTTTATACATATTTCTTCCCCTTTTTGTCATCATACCAAAAAGGAAGTAATCACACACAATCAATCATAAAGCAAAGCACATAATTGAAGATAAAATGTCTACTCATTGTATTGATATGAATGTGAATACATGTGAGAATACAATAAGTAAAGCAAAGCAAGACAAAACACAACTCAAACACATCTATGTCCTCCTCGAGGATGAAGCTCCCCCTCTTGAGGATGCATCTCCTCCTCTGGAGGATGTGGCACCTCCTCTCGAGGATGGTGCTCCTCCTCTCAATCGGCTCTGCTCCATGAGGAGGGTGACTGCATCTGTCACATGTCCGAGCTGCGTGATAATAGACGTGGTGGCTCTGCTATGTGTAGTGGAGAGCTCTGTCACCGACGCCTGAAGCCCAGTCACCGATGTCTGAAGTGCGTCCAGCTTGTCGATAAGTACATTCGCCAAGCGCTCGGCCCCCTCGGTAGTGGTGTGCATGTCACGACCTATCTCCTCTCGCATCTGTCGAGTGGAGCTCGTGACCTCACTCATGCTGTGGAACTGGGCCTGGACCAAACTCCGGACATTGTAGATCTCTTCCCGTACATGAGCCGTCATGCCAGTCACGGCTGTCAAGGAAGGGACCAACTGAGAAGATACGGGTGCAGGAGTGGGGGCAGGCACCGCACCTCGGAGCTCCCGAAGCAGCTCATCCCTCAGATCTCGGACGATCTCTTGCCGCAGCTCCCGAAGCTGCTCTGTATCAATACGGACCTCCATAGATGGTGGAACTGAGGAGGAAGGTCCGGCAGAGGTGGTAGGAGCAGGAGGAGTGGATGGGAGGTCTGGATGGTCTGGAAGGTCTGGGTAGTCTGAATCTGGCTCAGGACTGGGTGATGGTCTGGTGGTCTGAGCAGTGAGAGTGGACTTCCTAACCCAGATCCCTTCTCTCTTCCGAAACCCCATCCTGTGCATAGTCCCCGTACATAAGCGATCAGTCCATCGCAAGGCACGAGAGGGTTCCCTCTCAGGAATGGGAATCTCGTACTGCCTAAAAAGAAGAGTGAATAACATCCCGTATGGAAGTGAGAGCCTAGGTCTATCTAGGGGCTCACACATATACCTATAAATGAGCTTTGGGAAGTTGATCGGGGTGTCCTGAAAGATATAAGACATAATAGCTAAGTCCCTCTCATTCACAAAATCAAATCTCCCTATCTTAGGGAAGATGGACCTGGACAGAATGCTCAAAAGGATTCTCACTTCAATAGGAAGTGAGCTAGCAGATACCTCATCTAGGGGGGACTGAGGTGGATGCCCTAAGACGACCGTAAGGGCCGCAACTCTATCCTCAGGGTGTGCGGGAGCCACCCCTACTAATGAAAGGTGAAGGACATGGGCAATGAGGTCCTCTGTGACACGCAACGGGACACCTACTACCGTGCCCTCGATACCTCCATCTCCCCGATGGACGGTACTGTAAAACTCTTGAACTAGGCCAGGATAGGTGGGAAGGTCCAAGGTGAGGAAGTACTCTAGGCCCTGGGCTCTAAGCCTATCGCCTATGGTGAACCCCTCCCGGGAGAGATAGTCGAAATCGACAAACCTCCCGGAGGTGACGGCCTTCCCGGCCAACGGCCTAACGAGAACCACCCTAGGCGGAGAACGATCCGGAGGTGGTTGCCTCGCGGGATCGTGCCGCGCCTTGGAGCGCCGCTCGGGACCGGCCTCGGGACGGGACCTCTTCCTAACGACGGTCTTACGAGGCATCTTGACCTAAACGGGAAGAAAAATACCTAGAGGACGGTGAAGGACCGACAGAGGAAGCTCGGGACGGACCGAAAATGACCTAGGAATGGACGGAAACTCAATGTCCGGCGAAAAATCGACGGAAAAAGGGCTTGGAGATGATCGGGGATGACCTAGGAGTCGGCTCTAGGGCTTTGTGAACAGTGGCGGCTTGAGGAAAAGTGTTTGCGAAACGACAAACCTAGGGTTAAAAAGTCGGATCCCGACTGCGAGTCGACTCCCCTGAGTCGCGAGTCGACTCGACCTCGAGTCGACTCCAGAATATGCGCGAGTCGACTCCCGACAGTGTGCGAGTCGACTCCCCCTCAGCTGCCAACTTTGCGAGTCGACTCCCGCAAATGCGCGAGTCGACTCCCCCTTAGGAGCCGGCTCTGAAACTTACTCGAGTCGTCTCTAACCTTGGCACGCACCTAAAAACCATGCCATAATCATGCCAAATGAGGGAAAATCACCTAATTAAGGACTGATTTGATGATCACTGCATAGAAACTCTATTTTAACCTCATTCTAATCATCAAAATCAATTAATCTAGTGAAAAACCCCACTAGGATGGATCAATCACTCCTAATCCCCTTCTAAGCACACTAAACCTCTCTTCACCTAGGGGTTTTGTAAAAATGTCTGCTAATTGATTATCAGTACACACAAATTGGAGTGACACATCACCATTCAATACATGATCTCTTATGAAGTGATGTCTTATCTCAATGTGTTTAGTTCTTGAGTGTTGAATTGGATTTTTAGTGAGATTTATGGCACTTGTGTTATCACAATTAATGGGGATTTTATCTTGTTTAATGCCATAATCTTCTAATTGTTGTTTAATCCATAAGATTTGAGCACAACAACTCCCGGCTGCAACATATTCAGCTTCTGCAGTGGATAATGCAACCGAGTTTTGTTTCTTGCTAAACCATGAGATTAGGTTTTCTCCTAGAAATTGACAGGACCCGCTGGTACTTTTTCTATCAAGCTTACATCCAGCGATGTCTGAATCTGTGTACCCTATTAAGTTTAGGCTAGATTCTTTAGAGTACCACAGCCCTATGTTCTTAGTTCCAATTAAGTATTTAAAGATTCTCTTAACTGCAGCTAGGTATGATTCTTTAGGATTAGCCTGATATCTAGCACACATGCACACACTAAACATAATATCAGGCCTACTTGCAGTAAGATACAGTAAAGAACCTATCATACCTCTATAAAGTTTTTGATTTACAGATTTACCTGATTCATCTTGGTCTAACTTACATGATGAGCTCATGGAGGTGCTGATTGACTTGTTTCCCTCCATATCAAACTTCTTGAGCATCTCCTTGATATATTTTGCTTGATTGATGAAGATGCCTCCTTCAGATTGTTTGATTTGAAGCCCGAGGAAGTAGTTCAGCTCTCCCATCATGCTCATCTCAAACTCACTCTGCATCAAATCAGCAAATTCCTCGCAGAGGCGATTGTTAGTAGCATCGAAAATGATATCATCAACATAAATCTGTACTAATAACATATCCTTATTTTTTTTTTTCAGAAATAATGTTGTATCTACATTTCTCCTAGAGAATTCATGTTCTAATGGGAATTTACTAAGTCTCTCATACCATGCTCTAGGTGCTTGTTTTAGTCCATAAAGTGCTTTGTTCAGTTTATACACATGATTAGGGTATTGATGATTTTCAAAACCAGGAGGTTGTTCTACATACACCTCCTCATTAATAAACCCATTTAGAAAAGCACTCTTTACATCCATTTGATATAGTTTGAAGTCCTTAGAGCATGCATATGCTAATAGAAGTCTAATTGCCTCAAGTCTAGCTACGGGAGCAAAGGTTTCATCAAAATCTATGCCTTCTTCTTGATTATAACCCTTTGCTACTAGTCTAGCCTTATTCCTTATAACAATTCCATTTTCATCTAGCTTATTTTTATATATCCATTTAGTACCTATAATTGGATATTCAGAAGGTCTCTCCACTAGATCCCAAACCTTGTTTCTAGTAAATTGATTTAGTTCTTCTTGCATTGCATTTATCCAATTTACATCATTTTCGGCTTCTTCTATATGTTTGGGCTCAAAGTGTGAAACAAAAGCTAGATGATTATTCAAATTCCTAAGGGATGCTCTAGTCCTAACCGGTTGTGATGGATCATCTAGAATTAGTTCCTTAGGATGCCCGTGAGCATACCTCCAAGCTTTAGCTAGCCCATGATCCACTATAGGCTCTTGGTTTGACGATTCTCCTTCAATCAACTTTTGATTATCATCCTGTAATCCCATCTCATCTATCTTTTCTTCAAGTATTTCAATATCATCATCAAAATTAACCTTCTTACTAGATGAGATGTCACTAGAGTCATCAAAAACAACATGTATAGATTCTTCTATAACTAGGGTTCTTTTATTAAAGATTCTATAGGCTTTACTAGTTGTAGAATAACCTAGGAATATTCCTTCATCAGATTTAGGATCAAATTTCCCTAGATTATCTTTCCCATTATTATGTACAAAACACCTACATCCAAAAATATGAAAATAGTTAACTTTTGGTTTTCTGTTTTTCCACAGTTCATAAGGTGTTTTCTTTATAATGGGTCTTAATAAAACTCTATTTAATATATGGCAAGAAGTATTAATGGCTTCTCCCCAAAAGTACTTAGGGAGGTTACTTTCACATAACATCGTTCTAGCCATTTCCTCTAGAGTTCTACTCTTCCTTTCCACAACTCTATTTTGTTGTGGTGTCCTAGGTGCAGAAAAATTATGGGTTATCCCCTTTTTACTACAAAATTCATCAAATAATTGATTTTCGAATTCGGTACCATGGTCACTTCTAATGGCTATGACTGAAGACTCTCTAGCATTTGTTACTTCCTTATGGAACTTTTTAAACATTGAAAATGCTTGGTCCTTATGTGCTAGAAACATGACCCATGTGTACCTAGAGTAATCATCTACTATGACTAGACCATATTTATTTTCACCTAGGCTTGTTGTTCTAGTTGGACCAAATAGGTCCATGTGTAATAATTCTAGAGGCCTAGAGGTAGAGACACATTTTATGGATTTAAAAGAGTTCCTAGATTGTTTGCCAAATTGACATGCTTCACATATTTTGTTCTTTTCAAATTTTAATTTTGGCAAACCTATCACGGAGTCTCTTTTAACTAATTTAGTTATTGTGTCCATGCTTGCATGACCTAACTTACGGTGCCATAACCAACTAGCATCATTATCTTTAGTTTCATTTACAACTAGACATTGGTTATGTTTTGCAAGATCTTCTAGGTCTACAACATATACATTTCCACGTCTAATCCCTTTAAAAACTAAGCTATTATCATTAGGATTTGTTATAATACATAGTGATGGTTTAAACATAACATCATATCCTTTATCACATAATTAACTGATGCTTAACAAGTTATGCTTAAGACCATCAACATATCTAACATTATCTATAAAAGTAGAAGGGGTGATTTGAACTTTACCAATACCAATGATGTGACCTTGGTTGTTGTCTCCAAACGTCACAGCACCTCCCTTCTTAGCTTCAAGGGTGAAAAATTGGTCTTTATCACCCGTCATGTGCCTTGAGCAGCCACTATCCAAATACCAGCAATTTTTGTTGACCTTGGCTGCAAGACACTCCTACACAAGCAAATCATGTCATCTTAGGTACCCAAGTTTTCTTGGGTCCTTCATGGTTAGTCAAGTTGGTTCCTTTTGGAACCCATACCCTTTTAATTTTTCTTTTAGTTTTACTTTTCCTAAAATTACATACATTTGCTTTATGGCCTACTGTACCACAACAAAAGCAGGTTATTTTCTTAGTTTTTGTTTCCCCAGCTTTAACAAAGAAGTTACTAAGAAGTTTTTGCTTATTCCTTGGTTTATATCCTAAACCGGCTTTATTAAACACTGCACGTTGACTATTTAGTATCATGTTTAATTTTTCAGAACTATAGGTAAATCTTTCAACTAAGGGTTTGTATTTGTTAAGTTCTTTAGTTAGTGTCTGATTTTCGGCTTTTAGATCATTAAGTTCTTTAGTAAGATCCTTATCTAAGGTTTGTTTATATTTTTTAAGTTCTGAAAATTCCTTAGTTAGTTTTTCATTTTCTTTAGTTAAGGTGTTGGTCTTTTGAGTTAAAAGTTGGTTGCTTGTTTTAAGTTCTATATTTTCTTTGGTGATTAAATCCTTATCCTTAACTAATTTATCGTATTTATGTAGGTATGATTGATTAGTTATTTTCAGTTCTTTATTCTTAAGATTTATAGCCTTATATTCTACCATTAATTCATTAAATGCATCATAAAGTTCATCAAAAGAAAAATCAGGATGCGTGTCGGAAGTTACCTCGTTTTCGTTGGCCATGAAACAGAAATTGGCCTTCTCTTCTTGTTCATCATCTGATGAGGAGGATGATGAGTCGGAGTCCGATAGGGTAGTGACAAGTGCCTTTTTCTTCTTGTACTTACTCCCCTTCTTCAGTAAGGGGCACTCCGCTCTTATGTGACCCGGCTTCTTGCACTCGTAACAACCAATCCCCTCATTTTCCCTTTCCTTACCTTTATCTTTGCGGTAGGAATTTGAGGGGCCTCTCCTTTGATGATAGGACTTCTTGTGGTTGATGAATTTCTTGAACTTGCGCACAAGAAGAGCCTCACCACCATCTTCCTCATCTTCTTCTTCTTCACTGCTGCTGCTGCAAGACAAGTCCTTGTTAGAAGAAGTAGATTTAAGGGCTATTACCTTTTTCTTATGGGAGGACTCTTCCTCGTTGTGTTGTTTCATGGTGAGCTCGTGCGTCATGAGGGATCCAAGAAGCTCCTCAAGTGGTAGCTTGTTCAAGTCCTTGGCTTCTTGGATTGCTGTCACTTTAGCTTCCCACGACCTCGGTAGACACCGAAGGATTTTCCTGACAAGCTCACTGTTAGTATAGTTCTTGCCAAGGCTTTTTAGACCATTGACAATATCAGTAAACCTAGTGAACATGGATGTGATTGTTTCATTTGAATCCATTTTAAATAGTTCATATTTATGAACCAAGATGTTTATTTTGGATTCCTTGACTTGATTCGTGCCCTCATGGGTCACTTCAAGTCTGTCCCAAATTTTTTTGCTGAATTACAAGTTGAAATCCTATTGAATTCATTACGGTCTAAGGCACAATAGAAGACATTCATTGCTTTAGAGTTTAATTGTGCCTTCCTCATGTCATGTTCATCCCAGTCCATTTCTAGTTTAGGTACCTTAACACCATCTACGTAAATGGATGGGATGTATGGCCCATTTACTACAATGGACCACATCTCATAGTCTTGGGCTTGGATGAATATTCTCATCCTAGCCTTCCAGTATGAGTAGTCAGATCCATTGAAGAAAGGGGGTCTTTGGGTGGACTGACCCTCAATGTGAGAAGATCCAAATGGGGTTGTCATTTTGATCTTTTAACTCTTGAGTGGAAGAGTTTTTGGCTCTGATACCACTTATTGCCCAGATAGACAACCCAAGAGGGGGGGTGAATTGGGTTTTTAAAATAATTTGGCTAATTAAAACTTTGTGGATGATTAATTAAAAACTATAGCAAGTTATTTAATTAAAGCCTAGTACTGTGAGTAATGTGCGGGGAAGAAGATGAGAGACAATGCACTACAAACACAAAGTTTTATAGTGGTTCGGAGCTAACCCTTGCTCCTACGTCCACTCCCCAAGTCTCACTTGGGAATTTCACTATAACCCCCTTGGATTACAGCCGGTTGTTTTGCAAGCTCACAACCAAACTTGTTGTTTTACGAGCTCACAACGAACTCGGTCGGTTTTCCAGGCTCACCGACTAGAACCAACCCCGATTGTTTTCCCGGGCTCACAATCAAACCCTTACACACGTTGGTTTTAACTTGGCTCACCAACCAACCTTAAACCCCTTGATTCAATCCCCCGATTGAATCAAGTAAATACAAGAGATAGAAAAAAACAGAAAATAGCTTCTCAAAAAGCAGATTTAAAACAATATAATCGTAAAGGAGTTAGAAGCCCTCAAACGCTTTTAAGCTGGTGAAGAGGTATGGCTTCTGGAACTCCGGTCTCCTCTTGAAAGAGTGGTCGACTTGAATGCAAGAGGAGGAAGCTTTGATTGTTGGAAAGAAGTTGTTGGAGCAGTAAATGCAGATCTTCCCTTTTTCGTTTAAGAGCACTTGGAGAGCTTGAAAACTTGAATGCTTGGAGTGGAATATCTGTTCTCTGCCTTGCTACAGTCCTCTGTGGCTATTTAAGCCAACCCCCACGGAAACTAGCCGTTACTCTGCTTTTTCTGGCCGTTCTGCACACTCTGCGCAGCCTGACAATATGACCGTTGGTGGGTTGGAGTCGACTCGCGCGATCAGGAGTCGACTCGGCTGTAGCAGGAGTCGACTCACGCTTTTCCGGAGTCGACTCGGCAACTGTTCCAAATTTGAATTAAAGTTGCCGTCTTGACTGGGAGTCGACTCGTCTTGACCTGGAGTCGACTCGCCAACTTCTGGAGCTGACCTGGCAATTTTGGAGTCGGCTCATCCACTGAAGTCCGTGGATCCAATTTTGAATTTTATCCACTCGAGTCGACTCGACTGTCCTGGGAGTCGACTCGAATCTCAGAGCCCGAACTCCCGATTCTCTGTCTTTTGGCTCATCCAGTCTTGGAGTCGACTCGAACTTCCTTGGAGTCGACTCGGCTCTCAGTTTCCGAAAGTTGGTCTTCTGCCTTTTGACGTGAAGCTTGTCTCGGAGTCGACTCGAGCTGTCTGTGAGTCGACTCGAATCTCAGAGGCAGTAACATGGTCTTCTGTCTGTTGATGGTCGCTCAGTCTCGGAGTCGACTCGCGTACTGCGGGAGTCGACTCGAATCTCAGAGTCCAAAAATCGTTCTCTGACTTTTTTCTTGTGTTCCTCTGAGAGTCGACTCTTACCTTCTTTGGAGTCGACCTGCCAACCATCGGAGTCGACTCGCGTTCCACTGGAGTCGACTCGAATCTCAGACCCGAAAACTGCTCTCTGACTTTTCTTTGTGTTTCTCTTGGAGTTGACTCTTACTACCCTGGAGTCGACTCGTTGAACATTGGAGTCGACTCGCGCACTTCGGGAGTCGACTCGTTGACAGTTTCTGAGTTGAAGCTTTCTGTCCTTCTGTCTGTTCTCAGTCGGAGTCGACTCGTACTGATCTGGAGTCGACTCGAGCTCGTGCCAGTGAACTTGATACGCTTGGAGTCGACTCGTGATACTCGGGAGTCGACTCGAGTCTCAGACTTTGGTTCAGCAGACTTCTTACCTTATCCAAAATACTATGAACCAAATCTAGAGACACTTGGACAGGATTTTCACTGAAACACTCAATTGAATTCATTAGTAATCACAAGATATACTCAAATGCTTTGAGCTCATCAAAATCAAATGGGGTTTTAATCAATCACTCCACACACTTCTCAAGCCTCACTTGGGAGTTCACTATAATCCCTCGGATTACAGCCGGTTGTTTTACAAGTTCACAATCCAACTTGTTGTTTTACGAGATCACAACGAACTCGGTCGGTTTTCACAGGCTCACCGACTAGAACCACCCGATTGTTTTCTCGGGATCACAATCAAACCCTTACACCGTTGGTTTTAACCTCGGCTCACCAACAAACCTTAACACTCTTGATTCAATTAAGAAACAAATAGTTTGAAACAAGTAAAAAGGAAGCTTCTCAAAAAGCGTATTTAAACAATATAAGCAAAGAAGAGTTAGAGGCCCTCAAACAGATTTTGGAGGTGGAGGAAGGGGCTTTTCAAACTCTTTGACTCCTCTTGAATTTGCTGAAGATTTGCTGTCAAGAGGAGAGCCTTGAATGTGAGGAAGACGGTTGGAGAGTAGACTTCAATGCACTTCTTCCTTCTTTTTCTTGTAATTACTCTAGAGAGGCTTTGGTTGGTGGAAATCCCTTTTGCTTTGAATGGAGTCTCCCTTTCTTACTCTATTACTGTTCACTCAGGCTATTTAAGCCATTCCCAACGAAAAATAGCCGTTAGACACAGATTGATGGCCGTTCTGCACACTCTGCAACTCCTGACAAAGTGTCCGTTGGGATCGGAGTCGACTCGCTCGATCAGGAGTCGACTCGAGTGTTGCTGGAGTCGACTCATGCTTTACTGGAGACGACTCGGCCACTATTCAAAATTCGAAATAAAGTGCCGTCCTGTTCTGGAGTCGACTCGGCTGAACCTGGAGTCGACTCGCCAATTGTCCGGAGATGACTTTCCCTTCTGGAGACGACTCGATCTTCAGGATTCCAAAAATCATCCTCTCGGTTTTGCTTCCTCGAGTCGACTCGAATTCTCTTGGAGTCGACTCGGCTCTCAGAGCCGGAAAGACAGGTCTTCTGTCTTTGAACTTGAACTGTCTCAGAGTCGACTCGAACTTTGCGGGAGTCGACTCGGCTCTCAGACACCGAAATACCGATCTTCTGTCTTTGGAGTTGAACTGCCTCGGAGTCGACTCGGACTTTGCGGGAGTCGACTCGGCTCTCAGACACGAAATACCGGTCTTCTGTCTTTAGAGTTGAACTGCCTTGGAGTCGACTCGGACTTTGCGGGAGTCGACTCGGCTCTCAGACACCGAAGTTGGCTCTCTGACTTTTAGCCTTGCATTTCTCTGAGAGTCGACTCTTGCTTCCTTAGGAGTCGACCTGCCAACCGTCGGAGTTGACTCGAGTTCTTCGGGAGTCGACTCGGCTCTCAGAGTCCAAAATGGCTTCTCTATCTTTTTGTCTGTTACTCCATGGAGTCGACTCGTACTTTGCTGGAGTCGACTCGGCAAGCATCGGAGTTGACTCTAATTCTTCAGGAGTCGACTCGGTGACAGGGTCTGAGATTTATCTTTCTGTCCGGCTGTCTGTTCTCAGTCGGAGTCAACTCGTAATGTGCCGGAGTCGACTCGAGCTTGTGCCAGTGCTTCTGATACGCTTGGAGTCGACTCGTAATCTTCCGGAGTCGACTCGAGATTCAGATTTTGGTTCAAATTGATTTCTATACTTAGCCAAAGTGTATTGAACCAAAGCTAGAGACACTTAAACATAAATTCACAAATATTTGACTGAAACACTAGATTGAATTCATTAGTATAACATAAGATATACTCAAATGCTTTGAGCTCATCAAAATCAAATAGGGTTATAATCAATCACTCCACAATAAAGAAAACACCTTATGAACTTTGGAGAAATAGAAAGCCCAAAGTAAACTATTTTCATGTTTTTGGATGTAGGTGTTTCATTCATAATAATGGAAAGAATAACTTAGGTAAATTTGATTCTAAATCTGATGAAGGTATCTTTTTGGGATATTCTACATCAAGTAAAGTTTATAGAGTATTTAACAAAAGAAACCTTGTTATTGAAGAGTCTATACATGTTGTTTTTGATAATACTAATGATATCTCTTCTAGCAAGAAAGTAGCTCTCGATGATGATGCAAAAATTCTTGAAGAAAAGATTGATGAGATGACCTTACAAGAAGATGAACCAAAGCTAATTGGAGATGCATCAACAAGCCAAGAGGCAATTGTGGATCAGGGGCTGACTAAGGCTTGCAGGTATGCTCATGGGCATCCTAAGAAATTAATTTTAGATGATTCATCTCAACCTGTTAGAACTAGAGCATCTCTTAGGAACTTAAGTAATCATCTAGCATTTGTCTCACACTTTGAACCTAAAAATATAGAAGAAGCTGAAAATGATGTAAATTGGAAAAATGCAATGTAAGAAGAGCTAAACCAATTCACTAGAAACAAGGTATGGAATCTAGTTGAACGACCCACTGAATACTCAATAATAGGAACTAAATGGATATATAAAAATAAACTTGATGAAAATAGAATCGTGATTAGGAACAAGGCTAGACTAGTAGCAAAGGGCTATAATCAAGAAGAAGGTATAGACTTTGATGAAACTTTTGCTCCTGTAGCTAGACTTGAAGCAATTAGATTGTTGCTAGTATTTGCATGCTCTAAAGATTTCAAATTATTTCAAATGGATGTAAAAATTACCTTTTTGAATGGGTATATTAATGAGGAGGTGTATGTAGAACAACCTCCTGGTTTTGAAAATCATCACCCCAATCATGTGTATAAATTAAACAAAGCACTTAATGGTTTGAAAACAAGCTCCTAGAGCATGGTATGAAAGACTTAGCAAATTTCTGTTAGACCATGAATTTTCTAGAGGGAACGTTTGATACAATATTGTTTTTAAAAAAGGAAAAACAAAGATATGTTAGTAGTTCAGATTTATGTAGATGATATTATTTTCGGTGCTACTAACAATCGCCTCTGCGAAGAATTTGCTGACCTAATGCAGAGTGAATTTGAAATAAGCATGATGGGAGAGCTGAA